>NC_134910.1:19378891-19393891 GCF_041734735.1 Babylonia areolata | reverse complement strand
TAACATTAAACTAGCACTATCACTGCCATCATCATCATCATTATTCTGATCATTGTCTTGCTTCGTAAATGGTGCTGATTTTTTTCTTCTCAATCTACTCATCATTATGACTTCCTCAAAATAAAATTTAAAAAAATATTTTAAAAAAGTCACTAAAGAAAATAGATCCACTCTTCCTAATCTATCTTTTTAACTGTGGATAGTCCAAACCTCCAGATAGCTTTCCAAGCAAGAACACACACACACACACACACACACACACAGAGAAAACAAGAACGGCAACACGGACATACACATGTACATTCACACACGCATATGTATTGTTTGTTTTTTGGATAAGAATTGAAACACTACACTTGAGGTAATGGAGACATAAATGGAAGAACAATCTCCGTTTTCTTTTTTTCTTTCCTTATTTTACCTGCTGTAATCTGTTTGAGCTATGCAGACAGATTATAAGATACAGTTCCATTGTGTTCAGACAAGACGTGTCTGTTAACTCTTCATACTGATGTTTCCTTGTGTATGCAAGTAATAATGTATGGCCCGTGACTTTAGAATGATTAATGACAAAGTTTTTAGAAAATAAAATAATAAAACAACATTGCATTGAAACGATAACTGTAATGCTGAGTCCCAAGGGGGAATGACTGCATGATGTGTTTCTCCAGAAATAATGGTGCTCCATTAAATTAATGCCATTTAGTATTGATATTATTACTATTTTGTTATTGTTTTTTTATCATCTATTCATCATCATCTTCATTATTATTAATATAAGGATTGTATATTATCATTAATTTTTTACCACCATCTATTCATCTTCATCATAAATATTATTGATAGATGATTGTTTTGTAGAAATGTTAGCAGCTGTGTGCATGGTGTTTGGTTTCAGAGAAATTCCACATAGTGTCACCATCAGACTGAATCTCAGTTCATTTTTTGCTCATATTTCCATTTTTCATGATTCTTTCAAAGAGACAAAGACTGAGGGAGGGAGAGAAAGAGAGTGTGTGTGTGTGTGTGCATGTGTGTTTAACTTGAACTTTTCCTGAAAAATAGGAATATGTACTGTATATGTATCTCATCTACACAAATTATGTAAACAATTTGTGACATGCAATGTGCATTGATAATCTTGCTCATGAAAGGATACATACACATGCATGAATGTGTTCATGCAGATGTGCACCCTTGGTGTGCATGCACACCTTTTTTTCTTTTTTTTGTTATTTTATTTTCCAAATATGTGTATTACAGTCACACTTGTGAAGTTTGGTGAGCAGATCACACACACATAATTATGTTCACACACACGCACACAAACACATGCACACGTATGCACATGTGCATGCGCACACACACATGCACAGAAATATATGTACAGCTGGCCATATACATCCATGTTTGTACAATGCACACACATGCTCATGCACATGGGCAATCATACACAAGCATGCATATCTGTGCGCGCACACACTCACATACACACTCATACATATATGAGCACACACTCACTTTCTCTGTCTCATATGCACTGACAAAGATTATGAGAATGGGGATAGAAGCTGGCGTTAGTTTTTGTTATTTTACTCAAAAAAATCCACTCCTTCCCCTCTGCTCAACCAGCTTGTGATTCTCTAGTATAAACATACATGAAAATTATGACTGACACAGAGATCAGTACACATGCACATCATATACAAACATACAGATACATACACACACACACACACACACACACACACACACACACACACACACAGTGTAGAGGGGAAGGCAGCAGAACTGTCAGCAGGGAGGACAGACACAGGAGGGATAACTGTGGTTTCTGTCCAGTTTCTCTTCAGTGTGTGTTCTCTCCCGTGGCAGAATAGTCGACAAGAGTGTGTTTACGGGTTGCAGAGGCCGGCACACACACACATGCACAAACATGCATTTGCTCACTTAACGAATCAGATCCATAATAGACTGGCTGGAACTCTGAGTGTGAATCCTACAACTTTCAAACATTTTGTTTTCTTTTAAAGGAAAATCAGTTACTTCAGTTCCATTATACAGGGTATGATTACTGGACTTAGAAGCATGTCGTTGGTTTTTTTCTGTTTTTTTTTTTTTTTTAAAGTTTTTTTTAAAGTTTTTTTTTTTAAGGGGGGGGGGGGGGGGGTGGTACTGGTATTTATTATGTTGGTATTGAGAAAAGGTATTGTTATTTTTGCATTGTTAAGTTGTTAAGAAGGTATTTCAGTTATTAATGAAAAAGCAGTTATTTTATTGTTGTATGTCATTTTATTGTTTTTGTATGTCATCTTTTTTTTTTTTCTTTTTTTTTGGGGGGGGGGGGGGGGGGGGGGAGGTGAGGGGGGTCTCCTGCTTATTGGTACCTTTCTTCATCACTGATTGTTTTGATGTTTTCCTTTCAAAGACCTTTTGCCATGGTTTCCCCCCATTCCTGTAGCTATTTTCTATATATTTATTTTTCCTGTGTGAAATAATGTGCTACAAAATGCTCGTTTCTGGTTTTCCCTTTCTTTCTGTCGTTCTTACTTTCTTATATTCTGCCTTGCTGGTCCATTTGTCTGCATATTTTCCCTGAAACTCGTGCACATTTTCATGAAAGTCAGGAAATTTACACCTGTTTCATACAGACAGAAAAGTTAGCATGAGCACACATACACACTGCATGTTTGTTTTTTTCTTGTTTTTTTTATAGTCATTTTTCTCTGTCCCCCTTTCTATCTTTCATTTATCGTTCCTTTTTCCCATCTTGCCTTTTCTTTCTTCTTTCTTTATTTTGCTTTTTCTGTTATACATCTATGTGTTTGCGTCTTTACATTGTACATCATGAACATGTACAGTTTGTGTATGTGAAATTGTTCTGTTCACAAAAAAGTGCTTGGAAACTTTATTTGTATAGCACATTATATGTTCCATTATATCTGCCAACCATGTTCAAATCATATACAAGAGCTTTAAGCATTGAATATTAGGTGAAGACATATAAGGGGGGAAAAGAACCAGAAAGAAAGAAATGGGCAGCAACAAGCGATTGAAAGACTGTACAAACATGGAGGTTAGCTCCCT
The DNA here is from genome assembly GCF_041734735.1 of Babylonia areolata. Classification (NCBI taxonomy): domain Eukaryota; kingdom Metazoa; phylum Mollusca; class Gastropoda; order Neogastropoda; family Buccinidae; genus Babylonia; species Babylonia areolata. The sequence goes on along the minus strand of NC_134910.1, from coordinate 19,390,804 downwards.
TTGTGTGTTTTCAGCAGTTCTTGTTGTTCTCATGACGATCCATGTCACTGTACAGCATATAGGACTGACAATTACCATTGACTGACTTTTTTCATGTTTGTTTCTGTATTGTGGAAAATACATGGAAAGTAACTCGTCCCTGCAAAGGAATCCAGAATGGCAGTGCCACTAGGTGAAGTTACTGTTGAACAAAATGCACCCTAAATCTTAAAGAGAATGAGTCCATTAGATGTTGTTTGAGATACTTCCGCCTTTTCTCTGTAACTATCATGCCAATATTTCACATCGCATTGTTTCTCTTTGAACTCCATCTTTGACTATGAATATGTTTGTACAGAAATGAATTTAATTCTTTTTAAAGACTTACGACTCTTTACTGGCTTCAAATAGAAGAATTTGGTATGCCCAAGGGGTATTAAAATGACATCCAGTCATCAGCCACTCCATGTATAAAACTCACAAAAGACAGTGGCGAAGGCAGCTTACGCTCCCACCCACTCACACCACACACAGACACACACACACACACACACACTAATATGCACACATGCATACCTTCCACATAAAATTACTACAAAACACAATAGTAAGACCACCACAGGGCTGGTGCACTCATCCCTGTTTATCCAATTCTCACAGAGAGAAAGACAACAATAAAATATCATTAACTAGAATAACAATGCTAAAAACTAAACTCAGTGACAGCACAAATGAAAACAACAATCATAATCATAATCCTGCAGTAAGAGAAATAAATGAATGCAATGAAACAAATAAGAAGCTCTCTTAAATGATTTCATGTATAATGATTTATTGCAGCTCATCATCCATATACATTATTCTTTTCAGGTGTTAATTAATCATGAAGACAAACACTATCCATGACATGAATCCTCCTTCACACACACACACACACACACCTTAAAAAAAAAAAAAATATATATAGATATATTATATATATATATATATAGATATATTATATATATATATATATATATATATATATATAAGAATGAAAAACCACAAATACTATGATTTTTTTTAAGGGCCTGAAACTTAATCATTAGTCACCCACCAGTGTCTTCAGTTGTATAGGCCTGATGAATAAGATTTTGTAGTTATGATTTTTTTCTGTTTGCTACTTATTGTCTTTTTCTCGTGACCCCTAATAATTTTTTTTTAATTGATGGAATGATGCCTGAGGCATGACTAGCTAGTTGTACGTTCAGGAATATGACTACTAACTAGAAAATCATTTCTCACCAAAATATATAATACCCCCACCCCACACACATACACATTAAAAAAAAAGAAAGTATAGAGTAACATGGAGTGGTGGCCTAGTGGTAATGCATTTGACTAGGAAGCGAGTGTCCACAGGTTCAAGTCCCCTGTAAGGACCAGGATTATTGCCCCAACCCCCACTAGATCCTGAGTGGTGGTCTGGATGTTAGTCCTAAGGATGAAATAATAAACTGAGGTCAAGGCAGCATGCAACTGGCTCACACAAAAGAGCGCATGTCAATAACTGCTCTGTAAAAGCCTTAAATTATTCTTCTACTTCTTATTGTTCACTCACCTGACAGGCTGACTAATATAGATCTCAAGATGTTTTATTGTGGATTGTGTGAGTTGTAATAACAATAATAATAATATTTTATGGAGCTTGTAGAGTTTATCATTGGGAAGCTAGCTAAGAGAGAATTGCAGTATGTAGGCGGGATAAAATGAAGGCAACAGCAAGTTTGTTGGCAGCATCTACAGACAGGAAGGGACGGATTTTACTAATCTTACGAAGCTGAAAGGGAAGAACTTTACACAGGTGGTTCACATGAGTTTCCATCCTGAGGGATGAATCCAGGTAAAAGCCAAGATTGCGGACAGAACTAGAGAAAGAAATTTTCTATGCCAGAACAAATGGTAGACGTTGTGTTTATCCGCTTGAGCTTATTTTTTTGTTACCAGTCAGCATAGTTCTGTTTTGTCATTGTTCATTTTTAGTTTGTTTTGTTTCATCCACTTTGCTACATTTTCTATACCAGTTTTAAATTTTGAAGCTAAACATGGAATTTCAAAGGGAATAGTAGAAGAATGCAGTTGAAAATCGTCAGCAAACAGATGATAGTGAGGTACAGACTGTTGGGTGATCAAACTTAGACGTTGTGTGTACATTGTAAAGAGTACTGGTCCCAGGATGGAACCTTGTGGTACCCCATATCTGAGCACAGATGGAACAGACTGGTTTCCATTTACAAGGAAAGAGTGTGTGCGACCTGATAAGTTGGAATGAAACCATTTCAGAATAGTACCACTGAGTCCGAACACAGCACACAACCTTCTGACCATAATGTGATGGTCTATCGTGTCAAATGCTGCAGAAAGGTCCAGCAGTGTCAGAATGGATACCTTGCCTGCACCAGATGCTAGCAACAGGTCATTGATTTCCGTGCTGTGTTCCTTTCTGTACGCTGACTGAAATGGCTCCAGGAGACTGTGGATCTCAAGATGTTTCATAAGCTGGCCAAGCATAATATGTTCTAGAACTTAAGACAGAAATGGGAGGTTTGATACTGGTCTATAGTTTTTCAGGTTTTCGGGATCAACACTAGCTTTCTTCAAAAGGGGACACACCAAGGCATGCTTGAAGGGCTGTGGGACAACACCTGAGATCTAGGATATATTCATGATATTGGTTATGGCAGGTAGTAATTCTTCTAATCATTGATAAAATAAAGAATGCGGGATAGGATCGAGACTGCATGATTTCTTTGGCATCTTGAGGATGACATCTTTGACCTGTTTCTTGGTAACTAGTTGTCTGGAATGTAGTGAACTGTGTTTCATTAAAAGTATCAGATACGCCAAAATCAGTACTAGGAGAATCTAAGCTACTTCTAATCATCTCTATTTTAGTAATGAAATAATCAATAAACTCATCAGCTAGATTTTCAGAAGGTATATAGCTAGGCAGAACAGTTCGGACAGCCTTCCCCACCAACTGATTGGCCAAACGAAACAGAACTCTGAAGGAATCAGCGACAGTAATTCTGTCGCATACGTATTTCTTTTTCGCATCGCGGATCATTTGATTCACAACGTTGCGTGAATGAGCATAATCTGTTTGAAAATTCCCAGACCAAACTTTCGCCATTTTCGCTCAGCGGAGCGACGCTGCTGTTTGCCATCTTGATTTCAAGAGACATCCAGGGTGCACATAAACGATCAATCACAAGACGCATTGTGAGAGGGGCATGCTTATCAAGCAGTTCCTGGAGGGAAGTGTTGTAGAATGTGATCAGGTCACTGGTATAACGACTGGTGGCAAATACTTCAGAAACATCAGCTTTTAAAAGATTAACATTTAAAGATTGCGTGAGTAAACATTTTTCTTTAGCTTTACAGTCTTTTAGAGCTTAAGATTAAATGATATCACAGAGTGGTCAGAGATGACTTTGTCAACAAGATCTGTCACACTGTTGTCACTGTTTGTTATGACCCAGTCTAATGTATGACCGTGACGGTGGGTGACAGCCTTTAACAAGCTGTTGCAAACAGTGGTTTTCAAGTAATTTTTAAGAGAAGCAACATTTGCATCAGAAGTTGAATCAAAATGAAAGTTAAAATCACCAACAATAAACATGTTATCACGTGAGATAAAACAATCCAGCAAATCACAAAATTCATTGATAAACATTTTGTTCGAAAGTTTGTTCTTTTTGTTTGGTTGTGGTCTATAGACTGTGAGGAATGTAACATGTTACATGTTACATTCCTCAGAAGTGTTTGAAGTGTGTGAAACGCGGCTGTGCTACACAGCCGAGTTTCACACACTTCAAAGGACTTAAAATTAAGGTCTTGAGTAGAAACTTTTATGTTGCAATCAAAACTGCTCCTAAACAAAACAGCAAGTCCACCACCAACACCAGTCTCTCTAGAAACCGATTTCAAAGTAAAACCAGGAGGGGTCACATTAACAATATCACATTCATCACCGGTTGGCCCAAGCCATGTCTCAGTTAAAAACGCTAGATCATAGTTTCGAAGTTCGTCTCACACTCCATCTGTTTTGTTCTGCACGACTGGGTATCGAGACACATAATTCTAAAAGAATCGGAGTGTTCTTGGGCGGAAATAGTGGTGTCGATCTTGATCAGATAAGAAAGGTTACATTTTCGAGAATGATTGAGTGAGAGAGATGGAAGTTGCTCTACTCGGCATTTTTTACATCAACCTGTTTGTCATGGACTGGCCTTCATTTTGACGTCATTTTGTGTCACCTTGCCTTTGGATTTTAGAATGGTGTAGTTTGTGTTTCTTTTATGACTGGCAAACGTTCTTGTATCCCAGTGTGCGCCATTACCCTTGTCACAGTCATGCTTCTTCACACGTGCCGTTTTCTTCACCTCTCCTGCACCATCAAAATTTACTGCCTGAACTCTGTTCATCAGTGATATTGCCAGTCAGTGACAACACACTCTTCTCACCCCTCCTTTTCCTGTACTGCTACCCCCACCCCCCACACCCCCTTGTTCCCCAGCCCGCCCCGCCTTGCAACTTTGCCCACCACTGTTTTCAACTGCTGTCTGCACCCGTGACCAGTTGTTGGCAGTTCACCCTTCACCTCATGATCCAGCCTTGACCTCTCGCCTTTGACTGCTGGGGACTGCTGCCAACCTGCCCTGGAAACGTGACAGGAACACATTTCTGTGTTCATTTGTACTCTTGATTTCCGTAGCACCAGATCTGTGAACCATGATAATTTGATAACTGTCACCTGCGGCGCATCAGTGCCATCCGGAAATATCTGTCCACTGACGCAACATCTAGACTTGTTGTTTCTCTCATTCTCTCTCGCCTTGACTACTGTAACTCGATTGTTTGGTTTGCCTGCTTCATCCATTCAGTCCCTTCAGCGCATACAAAACTCTGCTGCCCGACTCATCCTCAGAAAGAAAAGATATGAGCACATCACTCCTCTTTTGCAGCATCTCCACTGACTCCGTCTCACACCGAATAAAGTACAAGATCAGCACTCTGTTATAAATGTATTCACAAAACTGCCCCTTCCTATCTCTGTGGCTGCCTTCACCTCTACACTCCATCTCGCTCACTACGATCGGCTTCGGATCCACTCTGTTTACGCCTACCCAGATTCAAACACTCGACTGTTGGCCGCCGTTCTTTCTCTGTCTCTGGACCTTGCGATTGGAATGAACTTCCTCTTTCGCTTCGTCAAGTCTCCACTCTCAGCTCTTTCAAGTCTGGCCTTAAAACCCATCTCTTCCCAAAATAGCCTCCCTTGCCTGCCCTTCCTTGTCTTTAGTTTCTACAGTTTTAGAGTTATGCATGCGTGTGAATGACTGGTGCGAAAGCGCTTTGATTTGTCTCTGCACAAGATTCAGCGCTATATAAATACCATTATTATTATTATTATTATACATACCAACAACCAGAAAGAACTCTGCTCACAAATCTTTCTGCTCATTGATTCATTCAACGCTCAGTCTGTTGACTGCAGCGAGAAGCGCGCAGCAATTATTTCAATATTGACCACTGAAAAAAAGGGAAGAAGGAAAAAAAAGATATTCCGAACCTCTGTCATACTGAAACTAGATTCTTCCAGTTGGTGATGAGACCAAGCACAAAGATTTGTCTCCACCCAGTTATATGGCTTGCAGTTTCCCATGCCCAACGTGAGAAGGTGGCATTGCTTTTCCAGTTGGTCAACGTATCTCAGTTTTTGTCTTTGAATAATAATTTCAGCTTTAATCTTTCCAGTTTTGAACTAGCACAACTGACTCTCCCATTACCAAATAGTCCACTTCTTTTTTTTCCAGTTTCTGTCTTTGAACAATAATTTCAGCTTTGATCATTCCAGTTTTGAACTAGCACAACTGACTCTCTGATTACCCAAATAGTCAACTTTTTTTTCTTTTTTTTTTTGTCTCTATCGCCCATCATCCAGTAAGAAGAACCAACTTACTGACAATCTCTTTCTTGAACAGTTTCCCAACTTTTTTTTCAAAGGGCCGCTGTCTTATAGATTTCAATTTTCACTTTGATAAACCCTTAAATGCCAACACTGCAAAACTAATAAACCTTCTAGACTCTTTCTCTGTCACAAACCATCTCCACACCGACCCATCGTCAAGGTCACATCCTTGAGTGAATTATTCATTCATTCATTTACTTATTTTATAGAAAGGATGACAATTTTGTCCAATTCATTTCTATTTACAACACTCTGTCCTCAGATCATTTCACTGTGCAAGTGCAAATGAACCTTTCCGAACCCTCTCCTGTCCCAGTATTTGTTGAAGCCAGAAACATTGCTCAGCTTGACATTTCTGTAAGTCTCATCTGCAGTCCAGACTTAGTTCCCTTCAATTACTTGTTGCGGAAAAAACTCAATCTCCCCCTTCAAGATCTTGACAAATTCGCCCCACCCATTTAACGCAAGATTTCTACTGAACCCGCCACCCACCTCCTGGTTCACTTCTGCCCAGCCCCAGTTACAGGAAGCTAAAACAGAAAGGAGGACTGAGAGTCAATGGCTCACGTACACAAACAAATTTTCCAAACTGCAAATAAACTTATTAATAGAATTGTAAATAATGCAAAATCCTTCTTCAGTGCTAAGATACTTGCCTGTACCATCTCTAGACAGCCATTTAAAATTACAAACACTTTACTGGGTAAGGCTTCTCCTTTACTAGCGTATGTTAGTCCATCAGAATTTCCCCAGGTTTTTGCTGACTTGTTCATATCAGAGATCAAAGATATATATTCGTACTCAGCTCGATTCTGATTCTCTGCCCCCTCCTGTTGTTCTGCACTACAAGTTTTCTGGATCTCCCCTCACTGCCTTCCAACCTGTGTCTGATACAACTGTACATGACACTATCAAAAATACTGTAATAAAAACTTGAGAATTTGACCGGCTGTCTTCATCCATTCTTTCAGAATGCCTTGACATTCTGCTTCCTTATTTCACTTCCATCATTAACAACTCCCTATTGTCTGGCACCTTTCCAACTGTGCTTAAATCTTTTGTCAAAACCACTTCTGAAAAAGCCACCTCTTGATCGAGAAAATCTGAAAAACTACAGACCCGTTTCCAACCTGTCTTTTCTGTCCAGAATAACTGAAAAGATGGTTCTTCTGCCAGTCTTTGACCGCGTTAATTAGAACAACCTGTTCTATTCCTTGCAGTCAGCTTATCGTGCTGGTCACACCACTGAAACTGCTTTACTGAAATAGTCAGTGACCTCGCAGCCCTGGACAAAAATGATATTTCTCTTCTTTTCTTGATCTGTCAGCAGCCTTCGACAACATTGAACATAATACTTTGATAAACCGACTCTTCCATACTTTTGGTGTGTCTGGCATTGCTCTCTCTTGGTTCAACTCTTACCTGTCCATCTGGAACCAGACTGTTACTGTGAACCGTCTACATTCAAGACCATCTCCCTTAGAATTTGGTGTTCTCCAAGGATCTGTCCTTGGACCTTTTTTCTGCTTTGAAAACAACCTGTTTCAGAAATTGTGTCCTATCATTCTCTTTCCCGTCACAGTTTTTTCGGATGATAACCAAATTTACAAGTCTGGTTAAATTTCTCATCTTTCTGAGATTATCACCTCTGCTCAACGATTTGTAGCTGACATGAAAGCATGGATGAAAAACAACAAGCTACAGCTAAAAAGGTTTTGTTGTTTTTTTTAATTGCTCCTAAACGTTTGAACGGCAGATTTCCTCGATATGTCAAATCTGTTACCTTGAGCTACGTTTGTCTGTTCCATGGTTCTATCTGAGGCTAAACTAATATAATTCTTTGCTCGCTGGATGCCCAGCTACTTGTTATCCAGACCTCAGAGAGTCCAAGACCTTGCTGCATGGCTGAATTCCTGTCCTCCCAAATCTGCTCCTGTGTCACTCCTCTTCTTCATTCCCTCCACTGGTTACCTATTGAGAAAAGAATATATTGTATACTCTCTCTCTCCTCTGCTACAGATTTATGAATGGCATGGCTCCTTACTTTTCTGAGCCTTATTAAATGCTAAAAGAACTGACAGGGCTGTTAAGAGCATGGCATTTAGGTTATTACTAAATGCCCCATACACAAAATATTGTGAAAATATTGAATGCATTTGCAAGGGACGTTTAACGGTAGAGCATGTTTTAACCCGCTGTTTAGTAATGAAACCTTTTTTTGCCTCCAGAAATTACGGAACACGTGTTACCAGTTTCAAATGTTAACATTTTTTGGAAAAAGTTATATATTTCAAACTGTTCTTTATTAAAGTTAGCTAGTTATGTGTTGAATAGTCCAACTGGTTGTTTAGTGTAGGTCCCCACATGAACCTCTTTTCAAATAATAATCTATACAGAAGTAGTGCATACAATATTTGATTATTGATAAAATTCTTTGTCCAAATCCCGCTTCCCCCGTCCCGCCTCTCTCACACACCCTTCCAGTATTGTTTTTTTTTCTTTCTCCAATCACTGACACACCCTCTCCATTTCAATTTACATTTTGTACTCTATCTTTTCCACATTCTGTTCTCTCTCTCTCTCCCTCTCTCTTTCTTCCTTTCTTAGTCCCCTCCCCCTTGCACCCCCCTCCCCTCCACCTCAACCGTCCCCCTTTTCATTCGAATATACAGAAATGTCGATTTCTAATTAATAATAACAATTATCATTATGATAGAAATGATAATAATCCAAATAATGAACAGACTATAAATAAATAAACGAACGATTCCGCAAGGAACGTATTCCCGTTTCCTGTCGCTATGCTGTTTCTTGCCCTTCTTTCAAAACCTCTTTGAAAACTCATTTATTTTCAGCCATTCTAATCAGTAACTAATTTCTTGTCTTCACGTTTACGTTTTATTTTGATTATTATTTCTATTATTGTTACTATTTTTAGATGTGCACATATTCATATACCTTGAGCGACCAAGGTGTGTGTGTGTGTGTGTGCATCTAGTGTGGAGTGGGTGTGGCTAGATGTTGAGTAGGAGGATTTGTGCGTGCAGGTTTATTGCATGTGTTTTTAACATTCATATTATGTCATTGTGATTTTCATCATAAATGCCCATAGCTTCTGTATCATTAGATTTGGTGTGCCTAATGTCCTTTTTAAAAATTATTGTTGTCATTATTGTTTTAAAAGAAAAGTTGTCTCTGGCAAAATTCTGAACTGAGAAAAAACAACTCTTTGATAGCAAAACAAATACAGTTGCAGACATATATATGTAGCGCTGATATATGGAGAAGCAGCCTACATTTCACACAGAGAAAATGGTTGTGAAAAAAAAAGTACTACACAATACAATGCACAGAACAACCGGACACTCCTTTCTCATCGAAAAAGTAATAACCCATGTAAGCCCACGATTTCCTTGCAATTCCACGATTTCTCTCAGACTGAGAGTGAGAGAAATCGCGGGTTCGCGAGAAATCATGGGCTTACGCCCCCTCCTCCCCCCTCATTTTGAAATAAAAACAGAGAAGATACATGCACAGTGAGGTGACAGCACCCTTTTTTCTGACTGTTTGAAATGTCCTTCCATAAGACACACCGCAGTGTACATAATGCATAAGGAGATGAAGAAGAAAAAAGACAAGACATGACTCAGCGTCTGTCGGGTGATTTAGAGCCCCAGGTGAACCAGGAATAGCGACGTAATCCACAGCGGAACAGTGGCCCGGACAGACACACACTGACAGCCCAGAGACGGATTAGCCCGTCACTGACATCACCACACTTTGCTTGCAGTCCGTGTGGTGAGATCAGGTTCACTTTCTCGTTGAGGCGTCACCGATTCGGACAAGCCCATATATGCTACACCACATATGCTAGGCAGATGCCTGGCCAGTAGCATAACCCATCACGGTTATCAGGCCTTGAGTGCATGCATGTATGGTTGTGTACTTATCAGGGTGGATTTCGTCTGTAGAATTTTGCCAGAGGACAGCATTTTTGTTGTCATGGGTTCTTTTTGAGTGCGTGCTGCACACGGGACCTTGGTTTATCGTCTCACCCGAATGACTTGACGCTCAGTTTGACTCTCCAGTCAGACTTGGGGGGAAAGGGCTGTTGCCTGTTTCTGATCGAATAGACTATAAGCTATCCACTCTGACCTTTTCTGCAGTCAATGGATCTGGCCCCAAGTATCTTTCTGAACTCCTCCATATCTATACCCCGTCTCGCCAGCTCCGTTCTTCCTCTGATACTCGACTTCTCAGGATACCTCACGTCAGAAGTAAGACCTATGGACACAGATCGTTTTCTTTTCAATCGCCAAAGACGTGGGACAAGCTCCCTGATAACCTCCGTCATTCTGATTCCCTCGCATCTTTTAAACCTCGTCTCAAAACTCACCTTTTCCCTCAGCAGTAAGTTCAATTATGGCAGGTCCACTTCCTTTGCGTTAGCTGTGCTTAGCTATGTATGTATACATATATATGTGTACATAACTACATGCATGTATATGAATGTGTATTGTGTGCGCGTGCGTTTATGTAAGTTTGTGCCTGCCTATGTGTGTGTATGGGTAGCTGTTAGATACTCATGTATTGTTAAAATGTATGTACGCAGTGTGTGTGTGTGTGTGTTGTGTGTGTGTGTGTGTGTGTGTGTGTGTGTGTAGTCATATTTTGGTGTGTGTATGTAACATAGACGTAATGTTTTATGATAACAAAGCGTTTTTGTAAAGCACCTACAGCAGATATCTGGATAGTGTGCTATATAAGTATCCATTATTATTAAGGGCGAAGCCGGGACCCAGACCTTGATGGACACTGTATCGGCAGATCAGCGTCTTGACCAGTCTGCCACCTTTCCCCTCTTAGGACAGTGGTTAAAGAACACTGGACTTTCAATCTGTAGGTGATTGACTATTGTAATGCCCTGAAGTCAGGAAACTGTGTTTATGGCAATTTTCATGCATCTATTGGTGATCTACATGCAGTGGATGTTGTAAGCCATTTTCAGTGGTTTTTGACTCTTGTTTTGAGAGTTAATGTGAAAGTTTGATACAGATTCAGTCGCTACACTGATATAGAGCCATCTTGCCAGGTTAAAAAAAAATCGTCTGTAATGACATGTCCATGCAGTTTGTGTTAATCAGAGAAATTATTGGTGACAACATTGAATCAGTGAAACGAATCCCCAATCGTTCAATGTTTTATTGTAACCGTATAAAGTTTTGATTTTGAGCAAATAAAGGAGCACATAGAAACAAACAAAAAAAGCTGCGTATGTGTATATATATATATATATATATATATATATATATATATATATGTGTGTGTGTGTGTGTGTGTGTGTGTGTGTGTTTCTGGTACACATATATCAATAGCATTGGTCCATTTCATATGGAGCACTGTAGAGTAAAAATGAAGACTTTTTTTTTCTTCCCCTCTCTCTGTGAGAATTATCTACCTCTCTTCTTCCCTTATTCATTTATCATTATTTATCTATCTTTTTTCATATTTAATATGTCCTTCATATTTATATACACATGAATCTCTAATATATAGAACTACTAAGGACATACAGTTAGTGTTCTATAACGTGAATATATAAAATGTTGAATACATAGTTGATCTATTCATGATGCATATTTTTTTGTCTTTTATTATTTATGTGAAAAATGTAAACGCAAAAATGAATTTTGTTTAAAAAGTTTGAAAAAAAAGCTTTTTCCACGAGTCATTGAAAGTAGTAGACAACTGGGACTGGACAATTATCATTGAAGTATAAATGTACATTGTATTGTATTGTAGCCTCTTGTATTGTGATACTTTTCGTCCCAACAGATTTCTCTGCTGTGAAATTGGGGCTGCACCCATTCACCCACCCTGCCCCATCCTTGAAGAGCTCGTTGCGACAGTGCAACACCACC
>NC_134910.1:19371391-19373891 GCF_041734735.1 Babylonia areolata | reverse complement strand
GAGGCCCAGCGCCCTCGGAAGCCCAGTTAGATTGCGCCCATCAGCAACCTCCTGCAACACGACAGTTTTCATCAACATACTGATGTCGGTCGTCAAATGGAAGAACCTAAGTCGGAGGCGCCGTCCGTGGCCAGATTTGATAGGCATTGGAGGGTTCAGTGTTCAGTAGTTATCAGGGGTCCAGGCCTAGTGTCTACATAGTATTTTGTCCTTGGGAAAAACGCTATACTCCTACTTTCCTCATTCCCTTCAGGTGTGAATGGGAACCTCACTTCCACAGGTAGAGTTTGAAACGGTGGAAGGAGAGGATTTGGCCCCGCCTTCCCGTGCAGAGCCCTGGACACAGTGGATATACTGCCTCCATGGCCGTGAAAGGTTTCTTCAACACGAAAACTGTGTGTGTGTGTGTGTGTGTGTGTGTGTGTGTGTGTGTGTGTGTGTGTGTGTATCCCATCTCTTTCTCTGTGTGGGTATGTATATATATATATATATATATATATATGTGTGTGTGTGTGTGTGTGTGTGTGTGTGTGTGCATATATATAATATAAATAGATAGATGTAAGACATGAGAACTGATTAAGATGATTTATATAGAGATGGATTGTTCGGTTTATGTCTATAATCCAGAAAGAAAGAATCATGTTTAGACATACATATATACATACATATATCCATAGGCACACACTTTTGTCACCTCATGCCGTCACGTGCCAATGGATTCGACACAAGACGAGCGCGCGCGAATGGCGACGCACGCACAACACAACACCTGCAGTGACGTAGCTATCACATGACGTATGACGGAGGACTACAAAAGCCGACAGGAAGTAGCAAGCAGCGCCACCTGGCAGGTAGAAAGGAGGGCAGAAAGAGAGGAACAGACAGACAGACAGGCTCCTACACCGCTTTATAAATTGTGGTGTGCGGTGGTGTTCACTCTCTTTTCGGGCCCACGCCTTGTCTTGTTTTCGTGATCCTCCTCCTCGTCCTCGTCCTCGTCGTTGTTGTTGTTGTTGTTGTCTTCTACTTCATCTTCGTCGTCTGAGACCAGCAAGTCAACATGAAGGTGACAAGCACGATATTGGTGATGATTGGTGAGTATTTGAATTGGGAAACCGTAGACAGACAGACAGACAGACAGATATGCACACAGATTGAAAAACAAAACAAAATAAAAAACATAACCTCAGATGATTACATTTGGTGGTTTTGACACACAAAACACATACGCGCGCACGCACACACATGCCCGCGCACGCACGCACTCACAAATACACACGTATGCACGCAAGGCATGCGCCCACACACACACACACACACACACACAAACACACACACACACACACTTCCGGTCATTCCGTGTTTCATTGTTTCTTGTTTTTCTTCTCACAACTCTTTCCTTTTTTCAACTTTCTTTTCAGTTTAAATATCTGTTTATGATTCTGCTTCCTTCCCCCCCCCCCCCCCCCCCCTCCTTTGGTCTCACTCTGACAGTATTTTTCAACCATACCATTCATTTTACTTGTCTCTTTTTCTCGCTTTCTCTCTCCAGTCTTTTTTTTTTTTTCTTCTTTCTTTCTTCTTGGAGTTTTCCTCGTTATAGTTTGTTTTTTTCCCTCTGTTTGTTGTATCATTTCACTCGTATTTCTTTTTTTTTAACTTCTTTCTGTCTTTCTTTTTTCTTTCAAATTTTATGTCACTGTTTCTTTACTTTTCCCTTCCTTTCATCTTTCTTTCCTACTCTTTCTTTTTTTCCCGATCGTTTTTCTTCTTTCCTTTTCCATCTTTTTCATATTACTTCCTCCCTCCCCCCTCCCCCAATCCTCTCCTCCCTCCCTCTGACAAAGAGGACAGTATCCTGTAAAAGGTGTCACAGTGTCTCAGGAGTATCACTCCTGTCATAATGACCAGGAAGTGTCAACAAAACTTCATCCGAACTCCGCGTGGGACATTCGAAATTACGGAGTGCGACCGTACGTCTTCTTATGCATTTAGTACAGAAACCATCCAAAGCGCTTCGTATTTCCTTGTTCGATAAACGCTTAAAATTAATGATAATTTGTTGTAGAGCTGAACCTGTAGATAGTCAAAGAGAGAAATAGCTAAAAGAAAAACGAAATAAAACAAAACACCACACACCCCCAAACATTGACACATTCAGACAAATCGATTGTTGATAATCAAAACAAAACATCCCTGTATCCCTGTATATGTTCTTATGCAGATTTAAAGAGAGAGATGAGAGGAGCAACAGGAATAACATCTGAAAACAAAGACAGCACCAAGAACAGAAACAAGAGTAATTTAAGGATACGCACTCATCAAAGCCAGTTGTTTTCAACAAGCAGAATACTGACTATACCCCCTACCCCCAACCCCCCTCTTTTTTTCCTTACATTTTTATGAAATAACGGTGTGTCATAATGGCGGCGGGGGGAGGGGAGGAAGGGGGGTGTTTTTTGTTTGTTTGTTTGTTTTGTTTTGTTTGTAATGCCAA
>NC_134910.1:19336391-19366391 GCF_041734735.1 Babylonia areolata | reverse complement strand
GTCAGGATCATTCATTGCCTGTTACGTGTTTTAGTCAGGATCATTCACAGCTTGTTACTTGTTTTAGTCAGGATCATTCATAGACTGTTACTTGTTTTAGTCAGGATCATTCATAGCTTGTTACTTGTTTTAGTCAGGATCATTCATAGCTTGTTACTTGTTTTAGTCAGGATCATTCATAGCTTGTTACTTGTTTTAGTCAGGATCATTCACAGCTTGTTACTTGTTTTAGTCAGGATCATTCATAGACTGTTACTTGTTTTAGTCAGGATCATTCATAGCTTGTTACTTGTTTTAGTCAGGATCATTCATAGCTTGTTACTTGTTTTAGTCAGGATCATTTATAGACTGTTACTTGTTTTAGTCAGGATCATTCATAGACTGTTACTTGTTTTAGTCAGGATCATTCATAGCTTGTTACTTGTTTTAGTCAGGATCATTCACAGCTTGTTACTTGTTTTAGTCAGGATCATTCATAGACTGTTACTTGTTTTAGTCAGGATCATTCATAGCTTGTTACTTGTTTTAGTCAGGATCATTCATAGCTTGTTACTTGTTTTAGTCAGGATCATTCATAGCTTGTTACTTGTTTTAGTCAGGATCATTCATAGCTTGTTACTTGTTTTAGTCAGGATCATTCATAGCTTGTTACTTGTTTTAGTCAGGATCATTCATAGACTGTTACTTGTTTTAGTCAGGATCAGTCATAGCTTGTTACTTGTTTTAGTCAGGATCATTCAAAGCTTGTTACTTGTTTTAGTCAGGATCATCCATAGTCTGTCAGCCTGAATCATTCATAGCCTGTCTCGTGTTTAATTCCGGGTCATTCACAGCTTGTTACGTGTTGAAGTCCGAGTCTGCTGAACCATGGTAAAATGACACCAGTTTGTCTTGAGTTTGAAGTGCAGTTATCTGCTTTTGTGTGGCCTTCTTTTCGATGCTTGCGTTGGTTTTGCCGAGGAAAATGAATGCAGTACGGACAGGAAGGAGTCCAGATGTAGAATGGTGACTGACACCCCGACCTGTGAACTTTGTCTCATCTTGTGATGTTGCCCTTCACTGAGGAGTGTACGTGTCAGCAGCATACTTTTTCTCCATTTTTCTTCAGACAAAGGTTTACATACCAAATAAATGTTTCACATTAGGAAGGCACAACAATATGGCGTTCCGAACATCAACCATTCCACATCAAGCATCACATCGGCAGAACAGCAAATATCAATTAAAACATTGATCTATGTGATATTATAACACACGAATTACAATGAAATTGTAGTAATGATATTTTCTATCTGTTCACACATTGATTCCACTGGTACTGCTAAGCCCAATTCATATCAAAGTAATATAGGTTTAATTATACTTAATACAAATCTTAATTTTGTACGATATATATGTATGGTGCCCATTTCTGCAGCAAACGTTTTGCTGGCGTTGTGACTGGATCGTTCGTGGACAAAACTCTTCATTCGCTGCTGTTGTCGTGTTGTCAGAGTTACCCGTCCTTTCGGTTGTGTTCAAGTTATCAAGTCCGGGTTGTTGTGTTTTGTTGTTGTTGTTGTTGTTGTTGTTGTGTGTGTGTGTGTGTGTGTGTGTGTGTGTTTTCAGATCCGTCTCCAAGCCATAAATCGTTCCGTCATTTCGCGGATTGAAACGGATTGAAATATGGGTTTTGTCGATTGATGTTCTCTCTCTATCTTTGTTCTGTTCCTCTTTGTCTCAGTCTCTGTCTGTCATCAATAGCATTCTCAACACACACACACACACACACACACGCACACGCACACGCACACGCAAACACAAACACGGACGCACGCGCGCACGCACACACACACACACACACACACACACACACACACACACACACACACACACACACACACACACACTCCATCCTTTCAAGACGCGGTCCCTCTCCCATTCTCCTTTCGTGTTCGCCTGACCCCCTCTCCCCTACCCCCGAACTGTCTCCCCTCTCTCCCTCCTCTCCCCCCCCCCCCCCCAACCCCCAAACCTTTCTTTCTATTCTGAAACCGGTTCTGTACCTCCCGAAGTGTGCATGTAAACGTCAAAGGTTGTGACTTTAAAGTCATTCATATTAAAATGAGAATGAAGACATTTTGTGGAGAATTATCGAGGCATGACAATGATTGTAGCATGCGCTTTTCTCCTTATTGCTCGTTTTGCGAGCGCGCGCGCGCGCACGTGTGTGTGTGTGTGTGTGTGTGTGTGTGTGTGTGTGTGTGTGTGTTCTCCGTCAGTGTGTCTTCTTTCTCTTATCTCTGCGCGTGTACAATCTTCCGTGCTTGGAGGTGTATGTCTTCCACTTGATGACTCATTTTCAACTTTGTGTCTTTGACTTCAGCACCCCTCCCCTTCCACCCTTCCCTGCCCACCTCTTCTGTTTTCTCTCTAACTCTCTGTGTGTCTGTGTGCTCCTCTGTCTCTGTTTGTGCGTATGTCTGTTTGTTTCTCTCTTTGTGTCTTTGTGCATGTCTGTCTGTCCGTCTCTATGTGTGTGTGTGTGTGTGTGTGTGTGTGTGTGTGTGTGTGTGTCTCACCTTCACACAGACACAGACACAGACACAGAGAGAGAGAGAGAGAGAGAGAACTCAGAACTCAGAAATATTTACTGCAAGGCCACCGGCCTGTTTGCAAAGGAGGTACATACATACAATTGAGACACACAAAATACGGAAAATAAAGGGGGGAGGGACCAATGTCATGGACACAACATTTCATAACTGAAAAAGTAGACAAAGATTATTGGCTCGTGACATTTCCTTGAGTAACTTTAAGGTTTTTTGAAAAGTTATATAATAATGTCATTTCTTCTTCTCTCTTTTTCAAGGCGTAATAAATATACATTGCCACAGAGCGAGTCATGAGCCTGTTTTCATTTTGTAAAAGTAACACTAAGTCTGTGTATTCATTTATGTTTCTGGACATTTTCACGAGGTATTTTTCCCTGATTAACTGATACATTGGACATACTAACAGAAAATGGCGTTCGTCTTCTTCAGCGTTGCAGAAAGGGCAGGAGTTTGATCTTATTGTGTATCTTTTGTGCAAATTTATATCACTTATGCCTAGCCTGAATCTAGCAAAGACAGTACGAAACTTAACAATGGTTATGTCTGAAATGTACTTTTCTGGTTGCAAAAATGACTTAAAACAGCGATATGTAGAGTATCTATCACTTTCAAATAGTTTACTTGACCAGTCTTGTTTATGACAGTCTATTATGCGTTGTTTAAAAGCTTGTATGAAAATCCATATATATCTAGGCAATGCTTGACCGTGTTGGCCCAGTTGTGTTTGTCGAGCTGGCTTTCTGCGTTTCTGATAATTATGTTTTTGTTCATTTCATAAGCTTGTTTTTGCAGTCTGGAAAGATCTAATCTTCGTAGTTTGAACCAATACCGAATTACCTTAATCATACTGTCAACATATAGGGGGTACCTACCTAGTTCACCGTCAGGTTTGGAGTTTTGGGACCTACCCAAAGAAAACGCTTACAGGCAAATATATGAGGGGCTTCTACAGACTGAAAACGAGTCAACCCCCAAACTTCAGCTGCATACTACAACATAGGTTTTATCTGTGCATCAAATAATTTAAAGAAAACTGAGCATTCCATGCTTCCAAGGCTCCACATTATTTTAATGATTTCTATCACTCTGCCTTTCGCTCTTCCTGCAATTTCTTCCAATGCAATATCAAACGACAATTTTGTCGTTAAGGTAAATCCCAAATACTTATAATTATTAACAATTTCTATCTCTTTTCCATCCAAAAACAATTTTTCTGCTTTTGCTAAATGCCTTCTTCTTCTAAACACCATAATTTTTGTTTTGTTCAAGTTTACATTCAAGCCAAGAGACTTCGAAGTTTCTGCAAGATTATTTATCTGATTTTGTAAACCTACGGGTGTGGATGAGATCAAGCAAATGGCATCTGCAAATAAAAGCAAAAATATTTCTTGTAGACCAGGTAACTAAACTGAAAACCATGCTTTACTTTTTTGTTCACATTTTCAGCAACTTCTGTAATTAATAAAGAAAAAATCAGGGGAGACAACAAATAACCTTGCTTCACTCCGGCAGGACAGTCAAAGAAGTCAGACATTTCAGATCCCCAGCGAACACAACACTGAACTGATTTATACATCCCCTGGAGCATTCGAAGCATTTTCGTAGACGTTTTAACTTTCTGTAAGACTAACCAAAGACTACTTCTGTCTACTGAATCGAAAGCCTTCATATGGTCAATAAATGCAACATAGAATTTACTTTTCTTATCCCCATACAAACATTTTTTAATCATAGACACAAGTGTAAAAATACGATCAGAGGTGGCATAGTTTTTACGAAAGCCAGCTTGCTCCTCACTTATTTTATGTTCATTCTCTGCCCAATTGTACAGTCGTTTATTCAAAATAGATGTAAATATTTTACTTATGGTACTTAAAAGAGAAATGCCACGATAGTTTTCTGGATTATTTTTTATCTCCCTTTTTAAACAGGGGAACAATAACAGACCGGGTCCACTCTTCCGGGAAAATGCCTTTATCAAACAAATGATTAAACATTTTAGTCAAAACAGGTGCAATTACGTCTTCGGCTGCTTTCAAAAACTCACTCGATATTTCGTCTAAACCTGCGGCTTTACCTGTTTTAAGTTTGTGAATAGCCTGTTTAACTTCATTCACTGATATTTCTTCATCTAACTCGGGAACGTGTACATAGTCATCAGTCAGTAACTGGTTTTGTTCTGAAGTAGAGAGAGAGAGAGAGAGAGAGAGAGAGAGAGAGAGAGAGAGAATAGCTGCTGTACATTGGTATACAGCTAATTTTGTACGCGTCTTCATAAAGCGAAACTGACGAGCAAGTCCACTTAGGACAAATCATCAATGTGTCACGAGCACTGAGGTATGAATATTAATTAGACATGTGCCTTCTTCTAGCTGTGCCGTCACAAAGACCTGCCACTCATATGCAATCTGTGTATGGTTGTGTCACCTTCTGGCTATTTTTAGACTTCATGTGTGAAGCTCTCAAACCTTTTCTCTTTGGGTTTTTTTCTACTTCTTCTTTCAAATCTTATTGCAGTTATCGTGTATGTGCCTTTATGCGTATTCATATGTATGTATATATATATATATATATATATATATATATATGTATATTGTGTGTGTTTGTGTGTGTGTGTGTGTGTGTGTGTGTGTGTGTTCGGTCTTATGTGGGTTTTTTTTCCATGTGTCTTAAAATGCCATAGTCTTATGAATTATCAGTGCATACATATCCAGTAGGAATGAGCAGAATCCGTACAGACATCACTTTTTTGAAACTCGACTGACAGATAAAAAAGAGAATACCATTAGCCTCATGATGAATCGATTATAAAACAGATAAATAAAGAATGCAGTCATTTGTTTCAACTGGAGTGACATTGGTTCATATACATGTTGCCATCGTATTTAAGGGGAAATAAAATCAGCGAGAAAGGGAGAAAGAACCAGGAAAAAGTGAAGAGGTACTAGACCTACGGGTGAAAATACACATATAAGATTCCCTTTCATTTTTACTACTACTACAACTACTAATGATGATGATGATGATGATAAAAGTAATGATAATAATGATGATGATAATTATGATAATAATAATAATAATAATCATTATTATACTGATAAGAAGAAAAATCGTTTGTGAAATGTCTGCAGTGCGCGCGCGCGCGCGCGTGTGTATGTGTGTGTGTGTGTGTGTGTGTGTGTGCGCGCGCGCGCGCGCGTGTTCATGCATGTTTTTGATTTGGAATGTGTGTGTGTGTATGTCTGTCTGTGTGTCTGTTCTGTCTGTGTGTCCGAGTGCAGCGAGACAATATTGTGAACCCGTGCAGTGTGACAAATTAAGCCTGCCAAAGTACATTCAATAATAGCCACCGCTTACACGCATTTGACATAATATTCATAAGCATAATCTCATCCGTTGAGCACGAAGTTCTGAAAATAGCAAATGCTTTGGGGTAATATGTTTTGTATTTCTTTCCCTTTTTTTCCTTTTTTTTTCTTTGTTAGATTTAATTTTAAAATGAAATCAGTGAATATGTTTGCCACCAGAAGGACGTACATTAAGTAATACCTCCAATAATGCAGGCCGGATGTTCAATCATACTTAAGCGTATAATAAAATATGCAAATCCGAGCATACATAAATGATTATGGCAGACTTTGTCCTACCGAAAGTGAGAGGAATAAAATATGTCATGATTTTGTCATGCATGATCATTATTTTCGCTTCGTTGCTTGCAGTTAGGATTTGATGTTCATAATTCTGATTTAAAATTTATGTTTGATAAGAGCTGTAACAAAACAGATTGTGGTACTGGGAAAAAGTGGAGTTAAAATTACACCAAATCAGGCATGTTAGATAAAGATATATAAAGAAACATATGCCTTTACCTAACATTATTATTTTTGTGCTTGTTATCTTCATTTTACATACTTTTTTTTCTCGTTTGTATGTGTGCTTTTTTTCTCCACACGTTATGCATCGCTATGTTGTAGTTGTTTGTTTTGGTTGTCTATTTATTTTTCATTGCATTTTAAAGTCACAAAATGTGTACAGCCATCACAACATGGTTTTAAACATCTCAATACGTTAAGTTGTTTTATGCCAGAAAATAAAAAAGAAAAAGAAAAAAAGACAAATGAGAGAGAGATGGTTTATTCATTTATAGGCCATGGCCTTATATAAAAATTAGTGTCAGAAAAATGAATATTTGAAAGAAAAACCAACAACAAAAATTCGTCACAGACAACGCATCATGTCTCGAAAATGACATGCTCTCATCTAAATAATACATAATGCACAACATAGATGTTTTATACCTCAGTTCTTTTAAGTAACACCCTGGCCTAAGTAATAGATGATACACATCAAGAGAGAGAGAGAGAGAAGACAGACAGACATCAAAAGCGGTAGAGGTGTGCAACAGGGAGATATTTTGGAGAGGAACACTGACAGAGAATCTTAATGAACAAAGGAAAGGGCAGAGAAAGACAGTAAAGATATGGAGGAAGAAGAAGAAGAAGAAGGGTGAGTGTTTAACAAGTAAAGAAAGGGAAGAAAGAAAGGGGAAACACTGACAGAGAAAATTCGTGTACAAAGAATAAAAAAGAAGAGAAAAGGTAAAGATATGGAGGAAGAGAAGGAGGGAATATTTGAAAAGTAAAGAAAGGAGGAGGAAACGGACAGGCAAAAACGTCTGACTGTCAGCTGTGCCTGTGTCAGCCTTCAGTCAATCAACGGATGCTTTGGGAAAGAAGCATTTCCTTTCGGACAGTCAGAATAGCCACTTATCTCTCTCATAGCTCTTGGCCGCGAGTGAGCATTTCCCCATTAAAATCACAAGAGGGTGGGAGAGGCAACAACACTGAAACCAATCCAACATTTCATGCCAACTGGGTTTGCTTTATGCAAATGACGAGGTTTCACAAAAAGTGGGAGTGAGCAGAGGAGGAAACTCCAATAAGTAAAACGCGTGTAGTGCTTCCAAAGTTTTGAAACAACAAAACCCTTCGTTTCTCCAACGACAGAGCGATTAATTACTTCAGAATGTCAGTCAAGTTAAAAACATTTGGAGATCATAACAATAAGAGACAGAGAGAGGGGAGTGGGCGAGGAGGAGAAGGAAGGTAGAAGCCAAAAATATCTGAGTTATTTCCCCCGGCACACCCGATTCAGCGAAACGGAGACAGGTTGTCCATGGCCACGGTGATTGGTCAGATTTGACAAAGGGAGGTCATTGGTAATGGCAGCGTGTCAAAATTGACAGATTACTCCGCCGCTGAAGAGACATCACATTACTGAGAAAGTGCTGATGCGTTTGACGTAAAAACCTTGATACATCACCAAATTTAAACACACGCAGTATGGGCCAGTACCGTACATTAATGGTTTACACGTAGCTTTGAACAGAAAAGTCAGTGAGTAGTTGACACAGTTCCGTTGAACTGGTAAGCGAAGACATAAATCACCGTGCTCCACTCCTACCCCTTGCCATGAACATGGGAATGATGGAAGATTTGAGGAAGTACTGACGGCTACCGATCACGAACTGTCACGTGGCTGTCCGGGGTCACATGTTGACAAGTAACTATGATTCTCGATATATCGGATCGTGACTGTGAGTAGCGACACGGTCTTTAGGTCGTTGACCTCACCTCCGGTGTGCTGTACCAGAGTTACTGGTGATTCTGATAGGTATACGTACTTGGGTTATCTAAATGCTGACATGACAGTTGTTAAGTTGTATGTGTTGTTCTTTATCATGATTATTTTTGTTTCTTTCTTTGAAACGGTGAACTATTTGTCTGTATATCTGTTCAGTTTTGTTTTCTATCTCTTTATTCTCTTGGTCAGTTCTAAGATAACTTCTCCACATAATATGTGGGGTGATGGCCTAGAGGTAACGCGTCCGCGTAGAAAGCGAGAGAATCTGAGCGCGCTGGTTCGAAACACGGCTCAGCCAGCGATATTTTCTCCCCCTCCACTAGACCTTGAGTGGTTGTCTGGACGCCAGTCTTTCGGATGAGACGATAAACCGAGGTCCGTGTGCAGCATGCTTTTAGCGCACGTAAAAGAACCCACGGCAACAAAAGATTTGTTCCTGGCAAAATTCTGTAGAAAAATCCACTTCCATAGGAAAAACAAATAAAACTGCACACAGGAAAAAATAAAATAAAGTAATGGTATGCGCTGTAGTGTAGCGACGCGCTCTCCCTGGGGAGAACATCCCGAATTTCACACAGAGAAATCTGCTGTGATAAAAAGAAATACAAATACAAATAGTTCCGAGTCTACGCGTACACACACACACGCACACACGCGCGCGCACGCACGCACACACACACACACACACACATACACATCACACTGCCAAACACACACATACACAAACACGCGCGCGCGCACATTCGAACACACACACACACACACTCGAACACACACACGACACAATGTGTGCATGTCAGTGGTGTGCGTATGGTGTTAGTTTGTGTGTGTCTGTTTGAGAGAGAGAGAGAGAGAGAGAGCATAAAAACAGCTGAGTTCACTTCTTGAGTTTACCTTTCTCTAAATGTGTGTTTCTGGTGCATTTTTCTTTCCAGACAAAGCAAAACAAAACAATTTTTAGCCAAAAGGGACAGTCCTCACACATTAATCTTTAGTTTGAAACACGAGCAGAAGAGCATTTATGAGTATTATGCACGTCCATGAACATCGAAAAAAAAAAGTTACGATCGTGGAGATGACGGTACCTCTCCACCTCCAGTTATTACATGTCATCTTTCAGTCCGCTATGACGTCATGATTGTCGCTGAAAAGATGGCGGCTGTCACCAACTTGATTGATGGTTTTAGTCTCTTTTTTTTCTTTTTACTGTGTGTGTGTGTGTGTGTGTGTGTGTGTGTGTGTGTGTGTGTGTGTTTCCCCTGAAAAGTCACGTACCAAATAGCTGTCTAGTACGGTCCTGGCAAGTCCATTGTCAGTAGGTGTCATGTACTTAGTTTCTTTCTCGTCCTTAACTGTACCGGGTCAGTGACTTTATAACATGGCGTGATGATGGAATTACGTTTTGTTTTCGGGTCAGAGCAGTTGTCTATCTGTGTCTGCTGGTTTGTTTGTATGTCTGTCCAACCTTCTATCTGTTTGTCTCCGTCCCCTGTCTTTATGCCCGTCCGTTTATCTGTCTCTGTTACTTTGTCTTTCTCTCACTCCCTCTGGGTGTCTCTTTCTCCATATATCTTTCTCCTTCTCAGTGTCTCTTCTCAATGTCTGTCTGTCTGTCTGCCCGTCTGTATCATGTCTGACCCAGTATCTGGGTCTGCTGCCTCCTCCATGTCCCCCCTCCTCACACTCTCTTTCTCAGATCATTTCCCCTTCATATTCTCTGTCTGCATATGTTTGTCTCTCTCCCACCCCTATTTCTCTCTACAAAGAAAATGAACGCAACATGGACACGTGTGGTATTCAACTGCAAAGTGATGCAATGCACGCATTAAGTTGCACGCGTTTGTGTGTGTGTGTGTGTGTGTGTGTGTGTGTGTGTGTGTGCGTGCGTGCGTGCGCGTGCATGTGTGTATGTCTCACTTATAATAATGCCATGTATCAGTTATTTTTCTTCCGTTTCCTGCCTGCTTTTCTGCTAGGGTCAGAGGCCTCGTCTGCGATGAACATCAGACAAAATTAATTAGCTTCTCTTAGTGATCTTCATCTTCTGGGGTCATGCCATATGCCTCCCATGTACATTAAACAAAATTAACTGGCATTAATATGTAAGATTATTGTTTAACCCTTTGTATGCTTCGTTTGGTATTTTCATGTTTCCACCAGTCACCCGCTGCTGCCATGGATTGCGGCTCCATCGAAATGTATCATTGTTTTGATCTTAAACGTGTCACGTTTGCACATGCTTCAGGCTGCAACAGGTCTGCACATGTTTGCAAAGGTCCAGATTTAAACACACATTCGACAGACCTTGAGAAATCTGGTGAACTGTTCTGCTGTGCAGCGCCCAAATGTTTTTAAAGTTAAAGGATATGGATTATTTCAACCCCCGCGTGAAAACGGAATCTAAAAACTAGGATCGCTGAACGTTTTTGAATCTGCCAAGATTCGAACCAAAGACCTTCCACGCGTGAGTGTCTGAGGCACTGACCAGTTGCCTCCTGTGCTGGATTCAAAAGAAGGGGTTCCTTCTCTGTTTTAAATGAAAACTTTTTTCTTTCTTTCTTTTTTTTCTCCTTTTTTTTCTTACAACCGGGATTGAGGAAGAACGACAGATTATTCTGCGTCTGATCTGTACAAAAGTTGTTATCCTGAAGCATTTCTTGACATGTCTTCTTGCTGTTGTAGGCTTTTTGGCAGCAGTCTTACGCCTGTTCTTTTCTCTCTTTTTTCTCTCTCTTTAAAAAAAAAAATTATTACAACGTCAATTTGTTTCGTCACGTACTGATGACGTACATCCACTACTTGAGTGGTGGTGTCTGGTATATGTTTTATTATCGTGATGTAGTAGTCTTCAGTTTAACGTCTTCCACTTTAAGTGATATTAGTGATGTAGTGTAACTGTGGACATGTCCTAATAAATAACCTTCAGTGACCGTTTCTGCGCTTCTTCCTGCTGAATACTGGTAACTATACTGCTCAGCAAGTTACTTTCATGTTAACAATCATTATCAGAAGTTTTTGTCTTGCAATCTGTTGTGTACCATAGTCAGAAGACGCAAGTAACTGAAAGAACCCACGGTCCTTGGCAAGGTTATGTGGAAAAGTCAAAGTCTCTGGTAGAACAGATAGGCATACACCCGCAGACAGAAAAAAGGTGGAAAATGTAGGCCTGTGAGTGGCACTGCAGTGTAGCGACACGCTGTCTGTGAGAGCAGTCCGAATTTCACACAGAAATATGTTGTGACAAAATGTCAAAACAATACAATACAAATCTCTTCATGTTGTAGACGTGTTGGTAGCGCTCCAACATGATTGAAGAACACTCTTTCGCTTCGTCGATTTGTTTCGTCACGTACTGATGACGTATATACGGCAACTTTCTTTTGTCACGTGCTGATGACGTATGTACTCTCCGTAAGTAGTACAGTGTCTTGTATGTGTTTTACCATCGTAAAGTCGTGTAACTGTGGGCATTTCCTAATAGATAACAGTCAGTGACCTGTTTTCTGCGCTCCTTCCCACCGACCAGTGTACTCACGTAGTAGCGACTTTCCCTCACGTTGATGGTGTTGTGTTAGTTTGTGTCACTACATATTTCTGTGTGGAATTCTGAGCTGTACCGCTCTCCGTGTGGACAGCTAGCGTCTCGCCACAGTGCAGCGCCGCCCACATTTTGTTCTCTTCATTTTCTTGTCTACGAGTGAAAAGTGGATTTTGTTCTACTTTTCTTTCTCCCCGTCCTCCCCCCCCCCCCCCCCCCCCCCCCCAATGTCAATCCTTTCAGTGTTGTCGTGAGTTCTTTTACATGCTGTACGCGCATGCTGCACACGGGTACCTCGGTGAAAAAAACCGTTGAATTAAAGGAAGAAAACCACACACGCACATACACACGCACGTATGCACGCACACACACACGCGCGCGCACACACACACGCACACACCATACCCCTGCCCCTCCACACACACACACTCCACACACACACACACACACACACACATACATAACAACCGGAACTTTGTCTTGTTACCTTTGTGTGCCAACGTCATGTATACAGTTGTATAACCACTTACGTCGTAACGGTGATGTGTACGCCTCCTCCCCCATCCTCCATACCCCCGCACCACCACCACCACACCCACTCCAAGTCTGGAGAAGATGGATGAGGATGTTTACAGTTGTCCCGTCGACGATGAATGAGTTCTGTTTCTTACGTAGTATCGCAGCCTGAAGAGCACGAAACCTCTGTTGTTTTATGTGTGTCTTGTGTTGTGTTGTCTTGCTGCGTGTGTGTTTGTGTATGTGTGTGTTTCTGTGTATGTGTGTGTGGAGAGGCATGGGTGTGGCTGGGTGTAGTTGGTGAACGCGAGTGTGTTCTTCAGATTAAGATCTCTCCACTACAAATGACATTAATTAAATAGGAGGCAAAGCCTTCAAGACTCACTTGTGCTTTGCGCTTTATCCAGTAAAGGAATCATGAGGAGAAAAAAAGAGATTTTAAAAATCGTTGAAAAGTGCTGTGTATTAAATATGATATATAAAGTAAGCTTGGGAGAAAAAAAATAAAATAAAATAAAGAAGAAAAAGAAGGCATGCGAGTGGGATCGAACCACGTATGTTCAGTTCCGACGCAAGCAGACTAATCCTCAAGGCTGTGGCACATCTAACGTCAAAATGACTAAACTCAAAACTTAAGGCAATGTTGACTTTTTCTTCTTCGTGCGATAAATAGTTGTCATTGTAGTGGACGTAATAACGCCGTTTAAATACTGTTTTTTATGTGTTCTATTATATCTCGATTTTTCTTTTATTTCGGCGGTAAAGGAGACGTTCCCATCTCCTTCAAACACATCGGAATATATGGTAGAAGTCTAGATCTGCAGAGGGCTGAAATAAACGATCGATTCAATTTTTCTTTTAAGTTCATTCCAGTTCATTCAGCGTCTGCTGTAGAATATTTATATGCAGTAAACACGTCGATGGTGCAGTTTGTATCACTGTAAGTGTTATGTCCAGAATTTGTGTTTCTTTCCTTTTAATTGTGAACACGAAAAACGAGGTCATGTCGTCTTCGAACACAACCTTCCTTCTGGTCGGCCAAACTCAGTGGAAAGCGGTTTTATTTTTGTTTTGGTAATATAGAATTTTCGGATTTCGGAACACATCTCAGCGAAATAAACTGTTAACGATTCGGAAAAACGGCTTAATTCGGGAGAGTTACAACCTGTAATTGATATGACTGTGAAGTTTATTTTTCATACTATGTTTAAGCCAATTTTGGTATTGGCAGACAAAGTATTTCCAGAGAAAATGGCAATTTTAAAGTTTACCACGGACACACACACACACACGCAAACCCACACGTTTTTATTCAGACCACTTTATTTTTTACTCACTTGTGTAAACAAAGTGAGTCAATGTTTTAACCTGGTGTTCGGTTGTGTGTGTGTGTGTGTGTGTGTGTGTGTGTAAGTGAGATAGACTGAGAAAGAGACAGACAGACAGAGGGAGAGACAGAGAGAAGCAGACAGACAAACAGACTTACATAGGATACACATTGTGTCACCCGAGTTGTAAGGCAGAATGCTGTGACGATACCACACTAAGAATCAAACAGGAAGAGGATTCACATCACCCGACAAACCAATCACAAGTCTGACATGATGAATGGCGTAATCCATGCTTTACATTGCATTTCAGTGCAAGTGGGTCTGTGATGTTTTCAGGTCTAACAGGCAAGGAAAAACAAACTTACCTCCTTAAAAAAAAAAAAAAAAAATTACACCCCATACTGAATCAAAATGATATATTTAGACTCAAGCATTGTTTTAGAAATATAACCAATGATTATTTCTTTCACTTGTTTCACGTGCATTTTCCGATTCAAAGATGATGAAACCATGTGCTACCCACACTTGTGTTGAAAATGAGACTGAGAATTAGACTGATCCTTCAGAAAGGAGTTATTTTTATGCTAATTTACCATAGTTTTCATGCAACCTCCCCGCCCTCCCATCGTCCCTCTCCCACCCCCCATCCTACTGGCAGAAGTGCTGCATTAGCATGTCGTCCCAAATGATATTACTTGGAACTAATAATCACTCCAGCTTTGTGAAATAAACCTACAAATCCAAACAAATTAAATTGAATCATAACCCCTTCTTCCCCGATTTTTAAAATTTTTTTTAAGATCCAATGTTCAGTTTGATCATTGTCACCATCACCTCTCTTTTTCCTGAAATCTAAGGATCCTATGATTATTAGATTCAATCTTTTTTTCAACGATCGTATATCGATCTGTCGCATTTCCTGCGGATTTGTCTTCTGTTGCTTATCAAATGAAATCAAATAGAAAATACTTTATGAATATGCATGGAAATGAATAATTATTTGTAAACCGTAATAGGTGCCATCTCTGCAATAGCGACAAAGGCGACTGACTGAAGCCTAGTTGCAGTGCCAGAGATTGTTGTATAATTATGCTCTGTTTCACGCTGCTGCTGTGCTCTTTCGTGATCATGGACAGGGATCATCGAATGCTGATGCGCTCACATGATTGATACACTTGACCTGTCTTTTAGAGAGATGTTTTTTGAACATGCGTTCGCCGTTCTCGCCTTTGAGTGCGTCGTGTCTGGCGATTTGGCATTGGGTGCGACTTTTTTTTCTTTTGTTTCCTTTTTAAAAAAATTTTTTATGCGTTCCGAGATTTTGTCTTTTAGTGCGATGTTTCTTGAACCTGCGTTCGACGTTGTTGTCGTCTAGTGTGATGGTTTTTTAACATGCGTTCTGGCGATTTTGCCCAACAGTGCGATGTTGTCGTTGTTTTTTTGTTGTTTTTTTTGTTGTTGTTTTTGTTGTTGTTGTTTTTTGTTTGTCTTTTTCCAGATGAATTGCGCGTTGTGGGGATTTTGTCTTAAGTGCGATGCTTTTTCGAGAATGTGTTCTGATGACCTTGTCTGTTGGTGCGGTGTTTTTTGTTTTTTGTTTTTTTCTCAATGCGTTCTGGCGATCTCGAATTACAATGCGATATTTTTTTCTTGAACATGCGTTGTGCGAAACAACTGGCGTCTGGCTATATATAGACATTGTGTCTGCTTCCTTGTGTCCCTGCTGTCATAGCTGTTTCTGACTTTGAGCATTATTGTGAACGGTATTCATTTTTCTTTAGATTCTGATCAATAAGGCTGTACATTTGGCTTCTTTCAGATGTTTGTTTCTTCCTCTCTCTCTCTCTCTCTCTCTCTCTCCCTCCCTCTCTTTCACTATTTTCCTGATGTATGACCCTGTTCTTTAGAAAGAAATCGAGGAACTCCCAATTGCTGAAGTTTAATATTTACGAGTTTGTATCCAGCACTTCCTTCCTTCCCCCATCACCGATTTCTTCAACAAATATCGCTGTATGTATCGGTAATTTATAAAAGTTTTAAAAATTCAACCCATACTGGTGGTTTGTCTGTCTGCATTTGGTTTTCTATGTTTAATTTTTTTTTTCTTCCACGGCATCGTGGCTGGATGGGATCCTATTCCATGTTCATTTCTTACATATAAACAGATCATTGCCAGTGTCACGACGATGTATTTGTAAATCATCGGTGTTGTTTGTCATTATTTCATTGTTCCCAGTGAGCACGGCCATCACTGTGAGGCGTTAAGCGCTGTTTTTACCTGCACACAGTGACCACAGTTTGTGTTGTTGGCACAGTGTACACGCTGCGATCAGTATTGTATAAACGCTGTTACAAGTCTGCAGTTGCATGGATATTTTGATCATACATGTTGACGTGTGTTTAGTTTGTTGTCTCCACACACCTGTTTCTTTGATGTTGTTGTTTGTATTGTGTATTGCACTCGTCTTGCTCTGCCTTGGTTACATCCACGTAGAATTCAGTGCGCCCGAAAGGTCGGTTTTTTGGGGTTTTTTTCCGTGTTGAGGTTTCGTTTTCAAGGGGCGTCACCCCCTCCTTGGTACATGGACCCCTTGATCCGTTGTGAATGGTCAACACGAACTGATACACTTTTGTATTTGGGAGTATTCGCTTTTTTCAGCTTCAAAATTTTATACATTTTTGATGAGACACATCTTTCTACACAAAGTAAAAGTGAAGTGAACTTGAACTTACATCTTATCACATGAAAATACACTCTGGATTCTTGCATTGAAGTTATTTTCTATAAACTGACGTGTCGTTTTATATGTTTCTGTTTGAATTAAATGTTGTCCAATTAAATGCGTATCTTTATAGGCTTTTTATCTAAATCTGTTATTCTTAGCAAATGAGACATATTTCGAATAATAATATTTTCTCTCGAAGATTTCATGCAGTTCGGAAATAGTCAAGACAAGATCTGACCAAGGCAGAACGACCTGTGTGCATGTCCATGTGTCCTTACTTCGACTGCATGCATTGTTATAGATTGACATGGTTATTCATTGTCATGTTCTTACTGAACTTTGAGAGTACCCATGCATCTTGACCAAGGACTACCTTGGCCACAGTGAAGTCTGGATGGTGAACCAGCATCTGCACACACCGTCCGGAGAGCTTCAGTCCTCGCAGCTATCAGCTGCCACTGCCACGTGGATCTCCTGCTTTCTCTTGTCAGGGTTTTGACAGGTGACTTTAACGAACCTGTGCCTCTTTTCTTCAGATAATCATGTCAACGCCAAGTTCCAAGTGATAGCCGACACCAACGTGTCAGCAGGTAGGTAACGGCGTTCATTTGATATACATACATATATATATATATATTTTTTTTTTTCATATGCTTTTTTCATGTTCTTTTTTTCTTTTGCTATTTTTCTTTCGTTTGCCTTTTTTTTTTCTTTTTTAACGTATCACTTGATACTCGTTCCTTTGTCAAAGACAGAAAAATTATAGTTTGGGTAAGAAGGTAAATGACGGTACTCTCTCTCTCTCTGCGAAGTATTGTAACCCCCTTGCCAGAAGTTGTTTGTTTTTTGGCCAATGGCAATAAAAAAAATTCTGTCAGTGTCTCTGTCTCTCTGTCTGCCTCTATCTCTAACCCCCACCCCACCCCTCCTCTCTCTCCACCCCCCACCGGCCCCTCCCCCTCTCTCCTAAAAAAAGGAGAAATCCCATACAGAACATGGCCTCTGACTTGACAGGTCAAAATGTCTTTATACAGGATCGCTGCACAACGTACTCCATTGTGCTTGCTTCATGAAAGGGAGCCAGCCTTCACCTCTTAAAATTTATTCCTTTGACTAGGGTACACAGTTGACCTTTGTCTGGCTGTGTCAGGGGTAAGCTTGGTAGCCTCCCTTTGGCTCGGAAGCATTCCTGTTTTTGTAACTCATTTCTTTCACTTTAATCCTGGGCTGTTTCATGTTATTGCTGTTGTTTATTTTAATATAATTTCAAGCCTTGCACGTGGTAACCAAATGATGATTTCTTTTAACGACATCTTACATGATAATGTTTGTTATAATAAGTACTGGATTATGATTTAAAAAAACCGAACATTATGTGAAGATTGTTTTAAAAAAAATCAATCCGGATCACGATAATTGTTCCTGGTGTCAATCAATTACTGCTTAAGACAGGTTTCAGCATCAAAGTATGTGGATTTTTTCGTTTTGATTTTGTTGTTGGTGTTTTTTGTTTTGTTTTTGTTTTTTTGTTTTGTTTTGTTGTTTTTTGTTGTTGTTCTTTGTTGTTGTTGTTGTTTTTTTGAGGGGGTGGGGGGGTTGTTGTTGTTTTGCTGGGGGGTTTTTTGTTTTCTTTGTGTGTGTGTGTGTGTGTGTGTGTGTGTGTGTGCTATAGCTGAATGGTGTCCACTGGATGTAATAGATAATAGATATAATTCATCTTATATGTGCATTCACGCGTACTTGAAGGTAATTTCTTTTCTTTTACTTCAAATCTTATTTAACATTAATAGATATTATTTCGTGTTTTCGGCATTCATTTTTGGTTGTTGAATGCTCAGTAATAGTGAGATAATGGCAGAATTTTTCTCTACT
Source organism: Babylonia areolata (assembly GCF_041734735.1). Classification (NCBI taxonomy): domain Eukaryota; kingdom Metazoa; phylum Mollusca; class Gastropoda; order Neogastropoda; family Buccinidae; genus Babylonia; species Babylonia areolata. The sequence continues at coordinate 19,348,171 of NC_134910.1, read as the reverse complement.
TTTGGAATAGGTTTTGATGGAAACATCTTTTTCTGTTCGCGTTCACAAACAATTTTGTAGTTTTTGATACAGAACTGTAGTAACTATTTCCACTTCTTTAAGCTTTAGGTGTGATTCAACGTCGTACTGTTTTGCTCTTGTCTTTTTTTTCTTTTTCTTTTTTTCTTTTTTTTTAATACTTGCGTGTAAGTCTTTCATTATAGTGCCCTGTAGTTTTTATTTTTATTTTGGAACCATACATTTTCCCTAACTGATGTTGATTGTTATTGCATTGTGTCCCTGTGTCAAGGAGGTAACGCGCATTATAAATACCCATTGATAATAACATTGTTTATTGCATTTATTCTTGTTATTCTTCTTATCATATTTATCATCATCATCATCATCATTTGAAGCCAAGTTTAAGACATATTCTAATTAAAGCTTCCGACAGCTTTCATAATTGACGATGTTCTTTATGATTTCAGGAAATCGGTTTGTTTTCTGATTAACTGACTCTGTATGTGTGTGTGTGTGTGTGTGTGTGTGTGTGTGTGTGTTTTATGTAGATATTCTGCAGCAATACACCTTGGGTGACAGCCCTGGCGTGTCAACAGGATATCTTGGAGGTGTGTGTGCATTCCCCGACAGTGCAAGTGCACGTGATACTGGTTTTCAGGGAACGGGGTCATAACAGACTGTGGCTGCAGTAGTGTGTCGTGTCATGATGGTGATGCTAAAACTTGCGTCAGGAGCTTGCTCTTTTTTCTTTTTTTTTTCTTCTTCTTCTTTCTTATTTTAGGGAGGAGGGGAGGGGGCAGTCTGTCTTAAAGCGAGTGCATTGGAATTGGTGATGGGCTGCGTCATTGTATTGCAATGGTCTGGCGATGCTAACAGCGTGTGCGGAGGGTAACAGAATGGTGCCACTTTGAGGCGCGCTTCTGGAGCAATGATTAATCAAAGTGGGTTGCACTGACAGGTAAGGGATTTGGTTTTCTGTGTACGTGTTTGTTGATGCGCTTGGGGGGGGGTGGGGGGGGGGAGTGCGGTAAGGTGCTTGCTTTTAACCTATGCTGTGCGCTGGTGGCGTTGTTGTTGGTAGATTCTCAGCTGGCTGAATCTGTAATAGTTGTTGTAAGCATCATCACGGCCATGGATGCAAAGGTCGTATGTTTGAAGTTGTGTGCATCCACAGTCCGTGCATGTTTTCGCAGTTGGCTGTTTAACCTCATGAAGCTGTAGCTGGTGGAAGAAAGGCTTCGCCGACCCTGTTTTACAGCAGCTGCGCGCGCAGTTTTGCATTACAAAGAAAGTAAGTTCTTCCGTGCTGATTACCGCTGCCTTGAACCAAAAGCTGAAGGGTTCACACAGCTATCGCCTAAGGCTTCGCAGTGTATCTTGCATTGCGATGCGTTAATTACATGCAGCTTTGAAAAATCACGTTCTTGTACACGATATGCGTTCTGCTGCTGTGCTTATGTCACAGAGCCTGCGCAGTGCGCTTCGGTAACATTGTTGTCAAGTTGTAGACTGGTTGTTTAATGCCGGCAACTTTTGATGACAGTATTGTCGCAATGTCAGCTGATAGTATCTGATAACAGTTGATTCACTGTTTTGCTTTTAATAGTTGTTTTGGGGACTGGTGACTTGGAAGCCCAGGAAATCCGACAGATAAGAAACGTGAGCTTCATTCCTTATAATCCTCAAAATATATCGAAAATAAAAGTAACTGTCTGATTCATCACGAGAGTCCAAGACTCCATCTAGTGCAGGAAAAGTGTTCAGAATTTTAGATACCCGCAGAAAATCATAATCTAAAATCAGTCTCTGAGTAAGTCATTATTGGGTCGCTTTTGTTTTCCATTGCATGCATTTTATATTTGGCACAAACATGCACTTTACATCATTGCTTTTCTTCTTTGTGTAAAAGTCTTTTCTTTCAAAACATTTCTTTTGGACATAGATTAAGAAAATGTTTCTGTGCGCTAGAATATTGTTTAAATACATTTCGTTTCTATTTGCTAAACTATTTTTAAGGGGGTTAAGTTATACCTTGGGAAAAAAATTACACACTCACAGAACTACCACAAACTGATATAATTGCAAATCATTGCCTCAAAGTAAATACAACATTGATTAGCAACTGTGATTGACATTGATTACATGACGAAGAGAGAAAAACGAAACAAAACGAGAGACCAGACATGAGAGTCCTGGAAGCATTTTGATATAATACACCGCCATAACCCACTGCCGTTACCTGAAATACCTTGTCAACTTGTTTAGTGTAATTGTGGCACGGGTCTTTCTTTGGTATATTCGTCAGTCAAATCTGCATAGAGAATTATGCTCAAAGACACGTTTCTTGCGGACAGCGACACACCCAACACTATTTATCGTGTTCACGGCAGCCACGCACGGAAAAGAGTACAATGGATCTTTGTGTGCACCCGTACCGATAGCCTGGTTGTACGGGATCCAAGTTGAGAGAACGGGAAACTTGCCACTAGTTTGGCCTTTGGGTGCTTTGGTGTTGTGTCCAAGCCTTCAGTGTTTAATACGTGGTGTGTGTGTGTGTGTGTGTGTGTGTGTGTGTGTGCGTGCCGGTGTGTGTGTGTGTGTGTGCCGCGCACGCGCACCAAACAATTTAGTTGTTGCACGGCACAAAGAGAAAGAGAGACAGAGAGAGACAGACAGACACATACAGACAGAAAGAGATAGACAGAGAAAGAGAGGGATGGTTGGGCAGGGGAGGGGGAGTTAAGGTGGAAAAGAGGAGTGTCATTGTTCACAACGTCCTTCCATGAGATGCTCACGTCTCATAATGTGTGCAGCAGTAAAACATAACTCTCAGCGAAGAGAAGCATGAACCTTTCTTGTAGCGTTCTCACCAGTTCAGTTCTCACATATGAATGAACGGATAAACAATGATACACAGAAGTAATTAAGCAAATAAATTACAGAATAAGCTTTCTGAAGAACAAAGAAATACACACGTAAAGCCTGGGTCTTCTGCGTTTCTCAGTCATGCTGTATGTGGATGTTTTTCTATGGAACGATGAATTATGCTACATGTCCTTAAAAATGAATTAGTGAAAGAATAAATAAACAAATCAATGAAAAATGACTGAACAGATAAATGAACATAAACAAAATAGATAAATAGATGAATGAATAAATAATTAAATAAATAAACTCAATGACAGATACCTGCTTGAATACTGAAACGTACACACATCTATAAAAAAGAAGAAGAAGATAACAGATAAACAATTAAGAAACTAAAACAAATAAGCACCTAAGCAGAAATTGTCTCCCATGAAGGAATATGCGGGAAGGGTGTTTGGAGGGGAACAAAGAAACACAGGGGACGACACTCCAACAAGAAAAACAAGAGTTATCTTCCGACATCGCTGCTCGAAGAGCGTACCCATTGGCACGGTGGCCGTGTGCTGTCGTGGAGACGAGGGAGTGCTGAGCCGTACCACCAAGGACACTTACATCCTTGCTTCCTCTGTTCCTCTCTCCTTTGCGGCGTCTGCAGGGGGGATCAAAGAGATGTCTGCAGACAGTGACAGGTGAGTGTGGTGTAACGTGGGACGTATGACAATTGTGCTTGGGTCTTGTGTTGTTGCTTCAGTGGACCTGATATTCTTGTGCGTGTGTGTGGGGAGGGGGGGGGGAGTGTGTATCAAGGATTCTCTGTGTGTGTGTGAAGGGAAAGGGCGATAGGGGAAGTGAGGAGTGTATAGCGCTCCGTGGACACTTTTTGTGCCAGATTTATTTCTTGTCATTTCAAGTGTGGGGAAGCAGAGTGAGCGAGGCACCAAAATAATCTTTACATGATACAGAGAGGTGGTGTGAGAGACTGAGAGAGATGGGGTGAGAGGCTGAGAGAGAGAGATGGGGTGAGAGGCTGAGAGATGGGGTGAGAGGCTGAGAGAGAGACAGAGATGGGGTGAGAGAGATCGTGTGAGTGGCTGAGAGATTGGGTGAGAGAGATGGGGTGAGTGGCTGAGAGAGATGGGGTGAGAGACTGAGAGAGATGGGGTGAGAGACAGAGAGATGGGGTGAGAGGCTGAGGAAGATGGGGTGAGTTGCTGAGAGAGATGGGTTGAGAGAGATGGGGTGAGAGGCTGAGGGAGATGGGGTGAGAGGCTGAGAGAGATGGGGTGAGAGGCTGAGTGAGATGGGGTGAGTGGCTGAGTGAGATGGGGTGAGTGGCTGAGATGGGCTGAGAGAGATGGGGTGAGTGGCTGAGAGAGATGGGGTGAGAGGCTGAGAGAGATGGGGTGAGTGGCTGAGAGAGATGGGGTGAGAGGCTGAGAGAGATGGGGTGAGTGGCTGAGAGAGATGGGGTGAGAGAGATGGGGTGAGACGCTGAGAGAGATGGGGTGAGAGAGATGGGGTGAGTGGCTGAGAGAGATGGGGTGAGTGGCTGAGAGAGAGACAGAGAGATGTGGGTGGAAGGTTAAGAGAAAGGGTGAGTGTGCGTGCATTTCATGTGTGTGTGTGTGCGCGCGCGCGCGTGCATGTATATGTCGAATTCCAGCTATTCTTTCCCGACTTGGAGATGGCTGTGTATTGCGTTTCTCTTAATGTTTGTATCTGTTTGTCTCACTATCTGTGCCTTTCCTTCTCTGTCTGTCTCTCTCTGCCTCCCCTCCCCCCATCTCTCTCTCTCTCTCTGTATCATTTTGTAATTCTGTTGGTTTCTTCGATTCCCCATGAGGGTGGAATTCTACGAGCTGGCCACCTAGTTTGTGTGTGTGTGTCTGTGTCTGTGTGTGCGTCTGTGTGTGTGTGTGTGTGAGTGTGTGTGTGCTTCTGCTGTCAGGCTTCTGCTTGGCAGATGTGGTGTAGCGTATATGGATTTGTCCGAACGCATTGACGCCTCTTTGAGCTACTGATACTGATATGATACTGTCGAATGGTCATGTTTATGTATCCATTATGATGTACAGAGAGTGGGAATGAATCCTGTATGAGTATGTGTAGAGAAGGGAGGGAGGTTAGTTTCCGCGTGATGATATGAACATTTGACTCTGTGTGTATGTGCGCGTATGTTTTCGACTGTCTCCTTCATTGTTACAAATAATTTTGCTCTTTTCTCTTTACCGAGGGCTATAGGTGTTGGGCCTGACTTTAGTGGGCTTTGGGGTGAGGGGTGGGCAGGGGTGAGGAGAGTAATGGTCCAGAATCCTGCTTACGTTTGGCACCATACCAATACCCCCTCCCACTACCCACCCCTTCTCTGTCTTTCTCGATCTCTGTCTCTTTCTTGCCCCTCCCTCTCTCTCTCTCTCTCTCTCTCTCTCTCTCTCTCGCTCACACACACACACACACACACACACACACACACACACACACACACACACACACACACACGCCGCGTTCCCTGATCTTAACCACTAAACCACCATTCTTTGCACGAGCTCCGCAGGCTGATTTGAATAATATATTACACAGTATCAAGTGTGTTGTTGTCAACTCATGTCCTTCGAATGTAGGGCGCTGGGAGAACAAAGAGAAGTTGTTTGGAGGGTTGGTGGTGTGGGGGAAGAGTGAGGGAGAGGGGGGGTTGAGGAGGCCCATGAGAGGGTGGGTGGTGGAGGAGGGTGGTTTAGGGAGGAGGGGGAATTTGAGGGCTACCCCCCCACTCCCCGCCCTTCATTACCTGCTCGTCAGAGGTGTCTAGAGCTGAGAAAGGGGACAATTTCGTTTTGTATCGTTCCATTTTCGTTTTCCTTTACTTTATTTGTCTGAAAAGGAGGGCAAGTTTTTGTTGTTGTTTCATTTCGTTTTATTTCATTCTGTCTTATTTTCATTTTTATTTTGTTTTGTTGTAAGTTGAGTTTCATTTTTTTATTTCTTTTTTTTCCCATTTCCTTCAAATCCAGTGATTACAAAAAAGAAGTTTATTTGTATTTTTGCAAGTTATACAATGTAGATGTTTGCTGAAGCCAGTTCATGAGAAAAAAAATTTTTTTCTCATCATGTGGAAAGGGATATTCATACCGGGAAGATGGGAACGATCCACATAAAGAGGCCAAATTGAAATGCTTATGACTTGCCATAATTTTCCCATTCAGATGGGACGATAAGCCCAGGTTCCATGTTCAGCACGTTCTTGATGCACTGAAAAAAGAACCAACGGCAACAAAAGGGTTGTCCTCTGGCAGAATTCTGTGTAAGAAATCCACCCTGATAGGCACACAAGATGCACCAAGACCTGACAAAGCACGTTGGGTAAAGCTGCTGATCAGGCATCTGCCTGACATATGTCGCGTAGCGGATATGTATTAGTCTGAACGCAGTGACGAACGCCTCCTTGAGAAACTGAAACAGAAAATTCCCAAAGTGTCTCATTGTTTCATTATTGTCCCGTGTTTCGACTTAGAACTGACTTTAACTGTTCGCCAGACCTTGTTTGAATCTAGACATTTACAAGCGTGGTCGGCAAGGAAAGAGGGGCATTGTACAATTTGGGGCAGTGGGGAACTGGAGGCCAAAGGGGAGAGAAGGCCAGAGAAAAGACATTCATTTTCATGGCCCACAACTCTTTCCTTAGCGCTGTAAATTCTTACCGAGGTACTGACTTCCTGCTTACACACACAGACACAGACAGACAGACAGACAGACAGACACACACACACACACACACACACACACACACACACACACACAGGGGCGTAGGACAGCGAGTGAGAAAGAGCGAGCCAACCATAGAGAGAGAGGTGGAGGGAGAGAGAAAGAGAAGAGAGAGAGAGGGGGGGGAGAGAGAGAGAGAGAGAGAGATTTACATGATAAAAAGAAAGAAAGAAGCGACTGAATATGATGACAAGAGAAAGGGACGGCTGGTTGTTGTTTTTTTGGGGGGTGGGGGGGTGGGTGGGGGGTGAAAGACAGAAAACCTAAATGTGATGTTTGAGATATTCGTGACGCCGTGTGTATAGTCACGCACCTGTCTTCCTGTGTTTGGTGGTGAAGGTGGTGGTTGTGCAGGTTGAAAACAGTCAGTGTTTGCATAAACGTCTCTTGTTGGGGCACTGTGGATATTTGTACGGTATTGGAAATTTTGTCAAATGTTGTTTTCACTTTTCTGTTGTTCTCTTGTTATTGTTGTTGTTGCTGCTGTCTGCCTTATCTGTTGTCCATTCTGTAGCTCTCCAGTGTCTGTATTCCAGTCCCTGCTATGTTTCTCTCTCTCTCTCTCTCTCTCTCTCTCTCTGTCTGTCTGTCTCTGTCTGTCTGTCTCACTCATAAACTACTTGTGAACCTATCTGCCCCTCCCAACCACCCCCTTTTTTAACCATACATACGTGACATTTATTGAACACGCATTTTATGTGTTCAAGTACGATAGTCAGTGTGCTTTCCCACCATCGTGAGACGGCCACGTGCCTTCCAGCACTCTGCGATGCCGGGCTACAGGAGCATGACGTCATGTCAAGTGTTACGTCATGTTGTGATGACGTATTGTTTTAGCGTAATAGGAGGGATGGTGGTGAGGGTGAAATGTAACAGTTACAGTAAAATGTGTTAACGTGTTGTCCTCAATTCACGGTCTGACCAACGTTTCTTGTGCAGGTTAGGCGTCTGCTTCTCCTTATGATGCCATGACGCACTTATTTCAAAATATGATGCCATGTCTTTTTATTTTATTTTTTTTTTTTTTTTTTAATATTTTTTTCTGTGTCTTTTCTTCTTCTTTCTCGTTTTTCTCTCAAGGCCTGACTAAGTGCGTTGGGTTACGCTGCTGGTCAGGCATCTACTTGGCAGATGTGGTGTAGCGTATATGGATTTGTCCGAACGCAGTGACGCCTCCTTGAGCCACTGATACTGATACTGATATGATGCCATGACGTATTACCTCCAACATGTCACAAAACAAAACAAACACAATGACGTATTTTCTTGCCGGTTATGCTATGACGTATCATTACAACCACCATCCTCACAAAAAAGACATATTGTCTCACCTTTAATACCATGACGTATTATTATAACTGCCATCCTGAACCCCCCCCCCCCCCCAAAAAAAAAAAAAAAAAAAAAAGAAAGAAAATTATTTATTAAAAAAATAACCGAAAGAAATTCAAACAAAAACAAACACTTTTTTTAACTAAAGGAAAAAAAAAAGAAGAAGAAAAAAGAAAATTCACACACACACACACACACACACACACACACACACACGAAAAAAAAGTAATGTACTTTTCGCGCCAGTGATACCATATCACCACCACCTTGGTCACAAAAAATGACGTATCATCTCCCCCCAACTGATGCCACGACGTGTTATTACCACCATCAAAAAAGAAACATTGAGGTACTTTCTCCCCTCCCACAATGCCATGACGTATTACCACCACCATCGTCACAAAAATGACGTATCCTTTCACCTATAATGCCATGACGTATTACCACCACTATCGTCACAAGAAAACAATGACGTATTCACTCACTTGCACTGACATGACGTATAACCACCACCATCGTCACACAAAAAACATGACGTCATTTTGCAGGCACCACAGTCTTGTGGGCAGCAGACATGACCGGAGGTGTGGCTGCAGGACCTGACGGGGGCACCGCTCAGCAAAACACCGCCATTGACCACCTGGGAGGAGGGGGTGGGGAAGGAGGGGGATACACAATGGGACCCCTCCCCACCACCACCACCACCCCCGCGCCGCCCCCAGCGCCCACCACCACCCTCTCCCCGTTTTCTTCTTACAATGCCTTTGGTGTTCAGACCACCCCCTACTTCTCCAACTTCCCTGGGTTCCAGTCCGCGCAGAGTGGAGGGGTGACCCCCCAGTACTCCTCAGTCCCGGTTGACCCTAGGCCGTCCCCAGGAGGTAGCCAGTGTCCGGGGTGTCAGGGGCAGAGAAGGACGGTGGGGGTGGGGGTGGGGGAGGAGATACGCGCCACAACATACAATAATACAATCTCTTAAAGGGAAAATGTTGACACATGTGCTAATAATAATATATCCCACCCCCCATCTCCCCCAAAAAGGCGACGTATAAAAAAGACAGAAAGAATACAAATGATGCCCGATACAAGAATACTTATCTCTCTGTAAAAGACGCGTTTGCTGATAAGATGAAGGCGACATATACGAAAAAAAAATGTAGGCATATTGCATCCACAGAACAACATAACGTTTTGTCATGTCTTTACGTTTCAGTAAGAATACTGTTTCATAATAATTACATGCTTACGACTGTCTAAGCTCATTATCAAAATGCATGTTATGCTCAAGAGATGGCATTTGCATCAATGCCAAATTAACGGTTTAGGTATGCAAAATCATTAATAGATGAATAGATAAATAAATGAAACAATCAATCAATCAATCAAATAATCAATTATTTCTTTATTCATTTATTCTTTCTTTCCTTCCTTCCTTTCCTTCCTTCTTCCTTTCTTTCTTCGAGGTGGATACGGGTAGCTTACACTATGGATCGGGTAGCCAGTCTCCATGTGTGAGGACAGAAATGGAGTGAGGGGGTGGGCGAGGTGGATGCGGGCAGCAAACATCATGGGGGGAGAGAGGGGAGAAGGGTCAGTGTGAGGTCAATCACCAAACGGAAATACAACAGTTCAACAAACAAACAAAAAGAAAACCAAAACGCCAGCAACAGTAACTAAAAACTCAGCTGAACGGAACTGGAATGAAGGATAATTACTTGGAGTTTTTAGTGCTCGTTAAAGCAAGCTGTGCGCGTGTTCGTTTTGTGTGTGTGTGTGTGTGTGTGTGTGTGTGTGTGTGTGTGTGTGAGTGCATGGGTGCGTGTGTGCATGAGTGTGTGTGTGTGTTGTGGTAGAGAGTATGCGTGTGCATGTGCATGTGTGTGTTTGAGAATTGGAATCATATTGTAAGATATTTATCACTTGTGCGTGTGTTATTGTATGTGTAAGTGTGTGTATGCGTGTGAATGTGTATTTGAGAGAGAGAGAGAGAGAGAGAGATGTGCCTGTCAATGCTTTGGGTGCTTTTCACTAACCAACGTGAGCTGGATATGCTCATTTTTCCTGAAAAAAATTCCATACTTTAATATCATTGTGTTTTAACACACACACCTCCGCCCCCCTGTTTTCCCTCCACATGTAGCGTTTATGACTTCATCCGTGTTTTTTTATGCTGCTCATGTTCTTGAGATTGATTCACATCAGTATCATTATTTCATGTCTAATCTAGTTTTGAAGAATGTCTCAATCATATAATGTTGACAGTTGTTCAATTGTAAATGTAACTGCAAGTCGTGAGACTTAGATAATCATTTAAAGTAGATTTAGAAGTGTCAAGTTGAATTTGATGAACTGTTTCAAGATTCTTTTCTTCATAATGTATTCTGTTTTGATGATTTTCACTGTTAATATATGAATTACCTCAGCAATACTTTTTGATAATTAAGTTATGTCAACATCCGATTAATAATTGTTGAAAAAAAAATGTTTTGAACAAATTTTTTGCCATGTTCCCGTAAAATATTGCTGTGTGGATTTCTTTTTTTGTTTAATTTTATTTTTTAATTGAACAACAACAACAACAACAACAACAAAAATGTATATATATATATATATGTACGATGATAGCACAGACTAACGAAGGGAGTATTTGTGGTGACTGACACAGACACGCGAAGAAAATAGGCACATGAATATATTTCTTTTGTAATTACACTCACGAGCACATAAAAAGACTTTGTGACGACCCCTCAATAGACACATGAGGGGGAATGGTGTGTTTGTGGGGTGGGGGGGGAGTGCAGGGGGGGGGGGGAGTCAGAGGGGGCGTGGAGGGGTATGTGAGGGGGGGGTATCAATATCATTATTACTATAATTCTTGTTATGATGATGATGACGACGATGATGACGATGGTGATGCTGACGATAACGATGACTGGTCCAGGCACAGGATCGGGATCCCTGAACGACCTGCTGGGCATGGGGGGTTCCAACAGCCTGAACGACCTGGTCAACAGCATCTTCTCCCCACCCGTGTCCGTGGGGTCCGGGGGTCACACCTCGGGGGGCGGCAACGGTCAGTCAGGGGGAGGGGGGGAGTGAGAGAGGGAAGGGGAAGAAAGAGAGGAAGAGGAGACACAGGGGAAAATGACAGAGGAAGGAGAAGGATAGAGGGAAGAGAAAAGAGAGAGGGGGGAGAGAGGGAAGAGAGAGAGGGGGGGTAAAGAGGGAGAGAGAGAGAAGAGGGAAGAGAGGGAGGGGGAGAGAAGGGGGGAGAGAGAGAGGAGACACGGGGTGGGGGGGGGGAACGAGATAGTAGAGACAGATGGCAGAGAAAGGGGAGAGAGAAGGGGGGAGAGAGAGAGGAGAGGGAAGAGAGGGAGGGGGAGAGAAGGGGGGAGAGAGAGAGGAGACACGGGGTGGGGGGGGGGGGGGGGAACGAGATAGTAGAGACAGATGGCAGAGAAAGGGGAGAGAGAAGCAAGAGGGGAGAAAGAGAGAGGAGAGAGAGAGCAGGAGAAAAGGGAGAGAGAGAGAGAGGGAGGAGGAAGATATATAATGTAGAGAGATAGTATGTGTGTGCGTGCGTGTGTGTTTTTGTGTGTGCGCGCGCGCGCGCGTGTGTGTGTGTATGTGGCAGAGAGACGTGTGTGTGTGTGTGTGGCAAAGAGACAAAGATAATGCGAGAGAATTTTTTCGTGACATCTATATGTGAGATAAAAATGTTTATTATTAACTTCATTTTCAGGTACTGATATGCTGCTACGTAAGTATAGTATACACTTTTAGCCATTGGTTACCCTCTGTGTATGTGTGCGTGC
>NC_134910.1:19091391-19331391 GCF_041734735.1 Babylonia areolata | reverse complement strand
TTTGGGGTGTTCAAAAGCGCCCTTTTGACCTACTGTTGTTACCATTAGCCTATTATGATCATGATTATGATGATGATGATGATGATTACTATTATCATTCTTATTGTTGTTGTTGTTGTTGTTAGTAGTAGTAGTAGTAGTAGTAGTATATAATTACAATTATAAAGCCTTAGGGTCTAGTTGGCCTTTGAGAACCACCCCAACACCGACTGTCCTGAAATCGTCTTGGCCGAAAATGCAGGGATGTAACTTGGGCAAGACAACTCTCTCACTATAATCAAATTCTTGCCCATATAGTTTGGACAGCAGTTGTCTCCTCTGCAGGTCTAATGGTCATAGTCGGACACGACTGAATATCTTTTTTTTTTTTTTTTTTTTTTAATAATAAGAAAAAAACAACAACCGATTACATTGTCTTACATTGTCGGTAAAGGCTGTGAGGCCTTCAGCCTTTCTTTCCTCTTTTTGTCTGTGAAAGAGGATATCCCTTTCTTGTTTTCTGTGACAGGGGATATCCCTTTCTTGTTTTCTGTGACAGGGGATATCCCTTTCTTGTTGTCTGTGAAAGGGGATATCCCTTTCTTGTTGTCTGTGAAAGGGGATATCCATTTCATGTTTTCTGTGACAGGGGATATCCCTTTCTTGTTTTCTGTGACGGGATATCCATTTCATGTTTTCTGTGACAGGGGATATCCCTTTCTTGTTTTCTGTGACAGGGGATATCCCTTTCTTGTTTTCTGTGACAGGGGGTATCCATTTCATGTTGTCTGTGAAAGGGGATATCCCTTTCATGTTGTCTGTGACAGGGGATATCCCTTTCTTGTTTTCTGTGACAGGGGATATCCCTTTCTTGTTGTCTGTGAAAGGGGATATCCCTTTCTTGTTGTCTGTGACAGGGGATATCCCTTTCTTGTTTGTCTGTGACAGGATACATCCCTTTCTTGTTGTCTGTGACAGGGGATATCCCTTTCTTGTTGTCTGTGACAGGGGATATCCCTTTCTTGTTGTCTGTGACAGGGGATATCCCTTTCTTGTTTGTCTGTGACAGGGGATATCCCTTTCTTATTGTCTGTGACAGGATACATCCCTTTCTTGTTGTCTGTGACAGGATACATTCCTTTCTTGTCTGTGAAAGGGGATATCCCTTTCATGCTGTCTGTGACAGGGGATATCCCTTTCATGCTGTCTGTGACAGGGGATATCCCTTTCTTGTTTGTCTGTGACAGGATACATCCCTTTCATGTTGTCTGTGAAAGGGGATATCCCTTTCTTGTTTGTCTGTGACAGGGGATATCCCTTTCTTGTTGTCTGTGACAGGGGATATCCCTTTCTTGTTGTCTGTGAGTGGAGTGATGGCCAAGAGGTAACCGTCCGCTTAGGAAGCGAGAGAATCTGAATGCACTGGTTCGAATCACACCAGCAGTCGTCAGTATTTTCTCCCCCTCCACTAGACCTTGAGTTGTGGTCTGGACGCTAGTCATTCGGATGAGACGATAACCCGTGGTCCCGTGTCCAGCATGCATTTAGCGTACGTAAAAAAACCCACGGCAACAAAAGGGTTGTCCATGGCAAAATTCTGTAGAAAAATCCACTTCTATAGGAAAGCAAATAAAATGCAGGCAGGAAAAAAAAATGCAAAAAAATGGGTGGCGCTGTCAGTGTAGGGACGCCACGCTCTCCTTGGGGAAAGCAGCCCCAATTTCACACAGAGAAATCAGCTGAGACAAAAAGAGTTATACAATACAATACAATACAAAGTGACAGGGTACATTCCCTACGTGTTGTCTGTGACAGGGGACATCCCTGAAGGGATGGAGATGCTGCTGCCCATCATGCTCATCCAGCAGCTGACCAGTGAGTATACTTTTCATCGTCATCGCTGTCCTCGTCAGTTTTTAACGTCTTCATTAACGTGGTCAACAGCATCTCCGTTGTCGTCATCATCATCGTTGTCGTCGTCATTATCATCATCATCATCCTTATTGTTGCAGTCGCCGTCGTTGTCGTTGTCATCATCATCCCCATCATCGTCATCGTCATCATCATAATAGTGGTGGTAATAGCAGTCGTTATTGTCGTTATCATGGTCATCGTCATCATTGTCATCGTCGTCATCATTATCGTCGACATCATCATCATCCATGTGGCTGTCACTAAGAACGTGTTGGGTCGACACTCGTTATCATCATCACCATCGTTGTCCTTTTCATGACCATCGTCGTCATAAGTTGTCGAAATAAGATCATCGTAATCATCTCCATTCCTTTTTATTGTGATCATGTGTGTTGGCAGTCTCTGTCTGTCTGTCTGTCTGTCTGGGTCTCTCACATTCCTCAAACAACAAGGAAACATTTCCACTGAATACTTCAGCGTCAACTATTCAAACCAACAGACCTTTCATCATACAATACCACACACTCTCCTGATACTTCAGCATGATACAATTCAATAAACTAACGAACTGTCAGTTACCATACCACACAACCCTTTAACACTTCAGGTTGAAACTGTTCAATGATACAACAAACCACAATACCATACACTCTTCTGAAACTTCAGCTTCAAACCATTCATTACTAACCACAATGACACACACACACACACACACACACGTCTATCACTTCAGCTTCAAACCATTCAATACTAACCACAGTACCACACACTTATCTAACACTTCAACCTGTTCCATAAACCCCTCACAGAGGCCACCAAAGGCGGAGGTGGAGGCGGGAACCCCATGGCCAGCATGATGGGATCTAATCCTATGGCCGCCATGATGGGATCCAATCCCATGGCCAGCATGATGGGATCTAATCCCATGGCCGGCATGATGGGATCTAATCCTATGGCCGCCATGATGGGATCCAATCCCATGGCCAGCATGATGGCTGGTAGTAATCCCTTGGCTAGCATGATGGGATCCAATCCCATGAGCTCCATGGGATCCATGGCCATGCCCTCTGGCGGCGGAGCGGGGTTGTCTTCCATGTTGGGAGCGCTGACGGGAGGGGGCGCTGCTGCGCCTGCCCCAGCGACGTCTGCTGGTGGCGGCAATATAATGAGGTGAATATTTTTTATGGTGGGGGTTGGTGGGGAGGAGGGGTGGGGGGCATTTTTGAGGGTGCCAGCAATATGATGAGATGAATATTTTTCAGGGGTGGGAGTGATGTTTGAGGGTGCCGGTAATATGATGAGGTGAATATTTTTTAGGATGGGGGTGGCTGTTTTAGCGTGCCGGCAGTATGTTGAGGTGAATATTTCATAGGGTGGAGGGGTAGGTTTTAGGGTGGTGGGGATACGTTGAGGTGAATATTTCTGTATTTTCTTAGGGTGGGGGAATGGAGTGGAGGGGTATGTTTTCAGGGGTAAATATAATGTTATGAGGTGAATACCATTGGGGTTTGGACATGTTGCTGTGAATAGTATGTGGTGTATATATTTTGGGTGGTGAATATTTTCAGTGCGTGTAAATATTTGGGGGGTGACCATGCCTGGGGGCGGGGTGAATGTCGTGTGTGTGTGTGTGTGTGTGTGTGTGTGTGTGTGTGTGTGCCTCTGAGTATTTTTGGGGTGAATATGTTTTCGAGATTTATATGTTTGAGGTGAATATCATGAGGTGAGTATTTTGTGGGTGAACATTTGTGAGTTGAATGAGGTGAATATTTTGCGGAGAGAATATTACGAGGCGAATAATTTTGGGGTGGATATTTTAGGGAGTGAATATGTGTGTGTTTGAAGGTGGACTATGTGTTTGTGAATCTTTAGGTGAATATTATGGGGTGAATGTGTTGGGGGTGAATATCTTGGGATGGACCTTTAGAGTTGAATATCTGGGTGTGTTGTTTTTAATGTGAATATGATAAGGTAAATCATTGGGAAATGAATATTTTGATATTTTGGGGTGAAAATTTTCATCATTTTGAGGTGAATATCATGGATTAACTGTTTTAAAGGGTGATGTTTTGAGGGATGAATATTATTCAGTGAATATCGTAAAATAAATACTTTGAAGTGAATATCAGTAGGAAAATATCTTTAAGTGGCTACCATTGGGTAAATACTTTTAGCGAATATCATGAGTAAATATTTTGTTGCAAACCTTTTTAGGTTGATATCACGAAGTAATTATTTTTAGGTAAACGCTATCAGGTAATCATTTTGAGGTGAACAGCACGAGGTAAATGTTTTGATGAATATGTTATGAGGTGAATATTATGAACGAGATATGTTGAGGTAAATATAACAAGGTAACGTTATGAGGCACTGGTATGGGACATATAGATACGATCAAGTAATATCATCAGGCGCTGATATTGTGATGTAGATATTATCATGAGGTACTAATATGAGTTACATTTTAGAGCGCATGTTTCATTGGGTATTAGAAGGAGGCATTGGTTTTATTAGGTATTCATACGAGGCAGATATGGGGTTGAGATTGTTAGGCAATAAGATAAATGTTATGAGGTTATATGAGGCATTGATATTATGAGGTACATATTAAGAAGCGCTCACGTTACAAGGTAAATATTGTGAGGGAATAAATATTACGACGTAAATATCAGAATGTAATGTTATCAGGTGAATACTATAAAATAGTACTATTACATGGAATATTAGAGAACTAATGCTATGGGGACACACATTCTTTAATGCACTGTCAGGGTGTGGTATAAAGAGGTCAGATTTTGGTACTGCTGGACGAGCAGAGTGTGTTGGGGTGCACTTGTATGACGGTCAGTCCTGGCTGACTATCACCATCAGAGGAGGCAACTGCTGTCTCCAATATCAAGGCTAGAATTTGATATTGTAGAGAATGTCTTGCCCAAGTTACATATCCACTCTCTCGGCCAAGACGGCTTTTGAACAGTCGGCGTTGGGGTGCTTCCCAAAGGCCAACTTGCCCCAAGGCTGCAGCGCTAAAAACCAGTACAGTCTTGCCTCCTAGTTTGAGAGTCTTAGTCCTCAAAAAAAGACTAAACTGTGAATAATTCCCATTGCAGCAAAGAAACCTTGAATCGTACAGCTCTTACTTTGCTGTTGGCCCAACTGTAAGCTTATGTCAGTCTTTGACAAAATCCGAGCGTCGAGCCCTCGTACACATGTAGTAATAATGATGAGAAGTGAGCCTTGTCCAGCTTATTGGCCTTATCAACAGACCCTTTCAGCTAATGACAATAAAATGTCAGAAGTGTTAGTTAAAGTTCCTGTCTCGCTCTCTGTCTCCACGAATCAAAATGCACAGGTACAACCATTAAAATGTTGATCATTGAGAGGAATCGAAACATTTTTGCAAGGAGTGAAATGAAGATAAAGGTTATTTTGTTTTGTTTGAAATGCCCTGTGTGGAATGGTTTTCGTGTAAGACTTATTTCAAAGAAACATCATGAACTGCCATGTTTGTTCACATATTGATTTTTTGTTATAGCATCTTCTTATAATGGTGTTACACGCAATGTCATGTTGTATTCATATAGAACGTTCAGTTAAAAGAAACAGTATTGTCCTCAATCCGTGATTTCGTTATCAAGTTGTGAAGGCAATGGTATAGACACTGACAGCTACAATGACATAATGACATCTGACATTTTATTATCATCCCTAAATGAATACCCCCCCCCCCCCTCTCTCTCTCTCTCTCTCTGTCCTAGAAACTTAATTAATTGACATAATGACATCTGACATTTTATTATCATCCCTTGTTCTTAATGACCCGTGTCCTAAATGAATAAATCCCCCCCCCCCTCTCTCTCTCTCTGTTCTAGAAACTTAATTGATTAATTAATCCTGTTATCATGGGCCAGAGGCCTGACAATTAAAACATTTTTTTTATTTTGACTTTGTCTCCTGGATTTATTTGTACAAAACATTCAAGTTTCGATCTGTTGCTGTTTTTGAAAGACTTATGGCAGACTGCTGAATGATTTTGATTTGATAATAATTATGTTTACTGATTGTTTACCCGCACTCCCATCATGAGGAGCAATGGCCAATACACGACTAGTATCCGTTTGTCTCTGTGTCTGTCTTCGCGGTTCCAGTCTGCTTGGTCTGGGCACGGGCACATCGACCAAGCCAGGGGGCACCGGGGGCATGGATGCCCTGCTCAACTCTGTCATGGGGCCTTCCACGGGCACTGCTGGGGCTGGCGGGGGGTTTGGCAGCTTGCTCTGTGAGTTGAGTGTGTGTGTGTGTGTGTGTGTGTGTGTGTGTGTAGGGTGTGTGGTGTGGTGTGGTGTGGTGTGGTGTGGTGTGTGTGTGTGTGTGTAGGGGGTGTGGCGGTGGTGGTGTGCGTGTGTGTGTGCGTGCGTGTGTGTGTGTGTGTGTGTGTGTGTGTGTAGGGGGTGTGATGTGGTGTGTGTGTGTGTCTGTGTGTAGGGGTGTGTGGTGTGGTGTGGTGTGTGTGTGTGTTTGTGTGTGTGTGTGTAGGGTGTGTGGTGTGGTGTGTGTGTGTGTGTGTGGAGGGAGGAATTGATAGTGTGTCGAATATAGTGGTGGTGGTTATAGTAGCAGCAGCAGTAGAAATAGTAGAAGTGTAAGTAGCAGCAGCATGAGGAATGCCAGGAGCAGCAGTAACAATAGCAGTAGTTGCAATAGCAGTAACACGCCTTTCACACTCTCTCTTTGTCTCTCTGTCCCTGTCTCTGTCTCTCTCTCTCTCGTCGACTTTGTCAATCTCTTTATCTCCTTTCTATCTGTCTGTCCATCTGTCTGTCCATCTGTCTGCCCGTCTGACTCCATCTCTCTATCTCGCGCAGACACGCACACATTTTTCATTCTCTCAGCTTCATGGAATTATTCACTTTTTTTTCTTTTTTCTTTTTGTCTCTAACTTTGTCGACTTTGGTAAATATCTTCTCTCTCTCCTCTCTCTCTCTGTATGTCTCTGTCTTTCTTTCTCTGTCTCTCTCTCTGTATGTCTCTGTCTCTTGCTGTCTCTTGCTCTCTCTCTCTCTCTCTGTATGTCTGTCTGTCTGTCTGTTTCTCTCTCTCTTGCTCTCTCTTTCCTTTCGACTTTGTTCATCGCTTTGTCACAACAGATCTAATTTAAATGTTTATCATATCACCTCCTTCTTTAAATGAAAATGTTTGTTTAAAAGTAGCGTAGTGATCCGTGAACACCCCCATAAAAAATGTTTTCCTTTCTTATTGCAGCTCTCGCGGGTTAAATGGATAATGAGATGGTACGTTTTTTCTTCTCCTTCTTTATCTTCTTCTTCTTCGTTCGTGGGCTGCAACTCCCACGTTCACTCATATGGACACGAGTGGGCTTTTACGTGTATGACCATTTTTACCCTGCCTTGTCGGCAGCCATACTCTGTTTTCGGGGGTGTGCATGCTGGGTGTGTTCTTGTGTGTGTGTTTGATCTTCTGCTTGAGTATACACACGAAGGGGGTTCGGGTACTAGCATGTCTGCGCATATGATCGGAAAAATCCCCACTCTTTACCCACCAGGCGCCGTTATTGAGATTCGAACCCGGGACCCTCAACCTGGATTGAAAGTCCAACGCTTCAACCACTCGGCTATTGCGTCCGTCTTTTCTTCTCTATATGTCTCACTCCATCTCCACATGTATTTTTAGTTATGAGAGTACGTGTGTGTTGTTGGTGTGTGTGTGTGTGTGTGTGTGTGTGTGTGTGAGAGAGAGAGAGAGAGAGAGGGAGAAGTAAAATACGTATATATGCACAAACGCGCGCGCGCGCGCGCGCGCGCACACACACACACACACACACACACACACACACACACACACACACACACACACACACACACACTGTAATTCTATACTTTTACCACAACTACTACTACAACCAGTACAACTACCGCCACCACTACTACTATTGCTACGAATACAATTACAACTACTACTGATAAAAGAAAAAAACTATTAAAAAAATTTTTTTTTTAAACTGCACCTTTTGTCACACTTCAATACAACATAACACAGTCCATAAAATAGTTTTTCACTTTTGTCTCCACTAGGACATCATACTGCTGTCACCATCACACGTCACTTGAGAACACAAAAATTGCTGTCGTCATTAGACCATGGGTAAAAGGGGAGATGACAAATTCTTCACCGGAAGCTGATCTCTCCACCACAGTTTGTCAGCAGAATGGCCGCTCATCAATCGTGGCATATTATGTCATCGATCATTGTGGACATAAATTATTTGTGGAAAAACGTGTGAAGAATGCTTTATTTTGTCTCTGATCTATAATTATGTTCGCAGCTTCCTTTTTGAGGGGGTAACAATAATAATCATTATCATCTTCATCACTGGGTTCTGTTGGTGTGATTTTTTTTTTTTTTTTTTTTTTTTTTTTTAGGGGGGAGGAGGGGGGTGCGGGTTGATGGTGGAGATGTTTGTTTTGTTTTGTTTTGTTTTATTTTTCGTGGTATTTTTGGTGTTATTATTTTCTCCTGGCCTCGCTGTGTACTGTGGTGATGAATGGATTGTAATCTTTGTTAACAGTGGATTTCAAATCTCAGCCGATGGTGAAGTGTAAATCTTGTTAAAAAAAAGAAAAAGAAAAAAAAAGGATTCTCAGTCCCAGTTAACAGTGGATAGAAAATGTTATCCGATGGGTTGTAAATCTTATTTGACAGTGGATTACAAATCAGTGTTGATAGTGGCTTGTAAATCATAGTTGACACTGGATTGTAAACTAGACGGTGGGTGGTAAATTTACAGGATAGTGTGTTGTGAATCACGTGTTAACAATGGATTGTAAATTGGTTTTTACAGTTGATTATAAAACAAAGTTGACTGTAAATTGTAAACCTCAGTTGACAGTAGATTGTAAATCATTGTTGACAGTGGGTTGTAAATCAGTGTTGACAGAGGGTTCTAAATCAGTGTTGACAGAAGATTGTCAATCAGTGTTAACAGTGGATTGTCAATCAGTGTTGACAGAGGATTGTCAATCAATGTTGACAGTGGGTTGTAAATCGGTGTTGACAGAAGATTGTCAATCAATGTTCACACAGAAGATTGTCAATCAGTGTTGACATAGGATTGTCAATCAGTGTTGACAGAAGATTATAAATCGGTGTTGACAGAAGATTGTAAATCAGTGTTGACAGTGGGTTGTAAATCAGTGTTGACAGAAGACTGTAAATCAGTGTTGACAGTGGGTTGTCAATCAGTGTTGACAGAAGATTGTCAATCAGTGTTGACAGTGGGTTGTAAATCAGTGTTGACAGAAGATTGTGAATTTACCAGATTACCACTGCACGCAATGAGGGGAGCAGTCCAAAATAAAATCACAATCAAACATTAATTTGTCTTTTTGGTGTGTTTCTCTGTGTGTGTGTGTGTGTGTGTGTGTGTGTGTGCGTGCGTGTGCGTGTGTGTGTATACATATATGCGAATATGAGCGAGTGTGCGTGCTTGCGTATGTGTGAGTGCAAATATGTGTGTCTGTGTGTGCACATAAGGGCTGTTCTTGTATGTGACAGAACGACAGGCAGAGTAACAGACAGACCGGGGTATCCATCTGACAGAATGACAGACAGGATAACAGACCGGGGTATCCATCTCACAGAACGACAGGCAGGATAACAGACAGACCGGGGTATCCATCTGACAGAATGACAGACAGGATAACAGACAGACCGGGGTATCCATCTGACAGAATGACAGACAGGATAACAGACCGGGGTATCCATCTCACAGAACGACAGGCAGGATAACAGACAGACCTGGGTATCCATCTGACAGAATGACAGACAGGATAACAGACAGACCGGGGTATCCATCTGACAGAATGACAGACAGGATAACAGACCGGGGTATCCATCTGACAGAATGACAGACAGGATAACAGACCGGGGTATCCATCTGACAGAATGACAGGCAGGATAACAGACCGGGGTATCCATCTGACAGAATGACAGACAGAACGACAGGCAGAGTAACAGACAGACTGGGGTATCCATCTGACAGAATGACAGACAGGATAACAGACCGGGGTATCCATCTCACAGAACGACAGGCAGGATAACAGTCACCGGGGTATCCATCTGACAGAATGACAGACAGGATAACAGACAGACCGGGGTATCCATCTGACAGAATGACAGACAGGATAACAGACCGGGGTATCCATCTGACAGAATGACAGACAGAACGACAGGCAGAGTAACAGACAGACTGGGGTATCCATCTGACAGAATGACAGACAGGATAACAGACCGGGGTATCCATCTCACAGAACGACAGGCAGGATAACAGTCACCGGGGTATCCATCTGACAGAATGACAGACAGGATAACAGACAGACCGGGGTATCCATCTGACAGAATGACAGGACAGGATAACAGACCGGGGTATCCATCTGACAGAATGACAGGCAGGATAACAGACAGACCTGGGTATCCATCTGACAGAATGACAGGCAGGATAACAGACAGACCGGGGTATCCATCTGACAGAATGACAGGACAGGATAACAGACCGGGGTATCCATCTGACAGAATGACAGACAGGATAACAGACCGGGGTATCCATCTGACAGAATGACAGGCAGGATAACAGACAGACCTGGGTATCCATCTGACAGAATGACAGACGCAGGATAACAGACAGACTGGGTATCCATCTGACAGAATGACAGGCAGGATAACAGACCTGGGTATCCATCTGCACAGAACGACAGGCAGGATAACAGACACCGGGGTATCCATCTGACAGAATGACAGACAGGATAACAGACAGACCTGGGTATCCATCTGACAGAATGACAGACAGGATAACAGACCTGGGTATCCATCTGACAGAATGAGACAGACGACAGCAGATAACAGACAGACTGGGTATCCATCTGACAGAATGACAGGCAGGATAACAGACCTGGGTATCCATCTGACAGAACGACAGGCAGGATAAAAGACCTGGGTATCCATCTGACAGAATGACAGGCAGGATAACAGACAGACCTGGGTATCCATCTGACAGAATGACAGGCAGGATAACAGACCTGGGTATCCATCTGACAGAACGACAGGCAGGATAACAGACCTGGGTATCCATCTGACAGAATGACAGGCAGGATAACAGACAGACCTGGGTATCCATCTGACAGAATGACAGGCAGGATAACAGACCTGGGTATCCATCTGACAGAACGACAGGCAGGATAACAGACAGACCTGGGTATCCATCTGACAGAATGACAGGCAGGATAACAGACCTGGGTATCCATCTGACAGAATGACAGGCAGGATAACAGACCGGGGTATCCATCTGACAGAATGACAGGCAGGATAACAGACAGACCTGGGTATCCATCTGACAGAACGACAGGCAGGATAACAGACAGACCGGGGTATCCATCTGACAGAACGACAGGCAGGATAACAGACAGACCGGGGTATCCATCTGACAGAACGACAGGCAGGATAACAGACAGACCGGGGTATCCATCTGACAGAATGACAGGCAGGATAACAGACAGACCTGGGTATCCATCTGACAGAATGACAGGCAGGATAACAGACCTGGGTATCCATCTGACAGAACGACAGGCAGGATAACAGACAGACCTGGGTATCCATCTGACAGAATGACAGGCAGGATAACAGACCTGGGTATCCATCTGACAGAACGACAGGCAGGATAACAGACCTGGGTATCCATCTGACAGAATGACAGGCAGGATAACAGACAGACCTGGGTATCCATCTGACAGAATGACAGGCAGGATAACAGACCTGGGTATCCATCTGACAGAACGACAGGCAGGATAACAGACCTGGGTATCCATCTGACAGAATGACAGGCAGGATAACAGACCGGGGTATCCATCTCACAGAACGACAGGCAGGATAACAGACCTGGGTATCCATCTGACAGAATGACAGACAGGATAACAGACAGACCGGGGTATCCATCTGACAGAATGACAGGCAGGATAACAGACAGACCGGGGTATCCATCTGACAGAATGACAGGCAGGATAACAGACCTGGGTATCCATCTGACAGAATGACAGGTAGGATAACAGACAGACCGGGGTATCCATCTGACAGAATGACAGGCAGGATAACAGACCTGGGTATCCATCTGACAGAACGACAGGCAGGATAACAGACAGACCGGGGTATCCATCTGACAGAATGACAGGCAGGATAACAGACAGACCGGGGTATCCATCTGACAGAATGACAGGCAGGATAACAGACCTGGGTATCCATCTGACAGAATGACAGGTAGGATAACAGACAGACCGGGGTATCCATCTGACAGAATGACAGGCAGGATAACAGACCTGGGTATCCATCTGACAGAACGACAGGCAGGATAACAGACAGACCGGGGTATCCATCTGACAGAATGACAGGCAGGATAACAGACAGACCTGGGTATCCATCTGACAGAATGACAGGCAGGATAACAGACCTGGGTATCCATCTGACAGAACGACAGGCAGGATAACAGACCTGGGTATCCATCTGACAGAATGACAGGCAGGATAACAGACAGACCGGGGTATCCATCTGACAGAATGACAGGCAGGATAACAGACAGACCGGGGTATCCATCTGACAGAACGACAGGCAGGATAACAGACAGACCTGGGTATCCATCTGACAGAACGACAGGCAGGATAACAGACAGACCTGGGTATCCATCTGACAGAACGACAGGCAGGATAACAGACAGACCGGGGTATCCATCTGACAGAACGACAGGCAGGATAACAGACCGGGGTATCCATCTGACAGAATGACAGGCAGGATAACAGACAGACCGGGGTAATCATCTGACGAACAAGAACTGAAAAGAAAAGAAGAAGAAAAAAAAAGGATATCAGCCTCTTCAACATGGTGCGACCCACTGGTCTAAAAATACATGGACAGCTCATTGGCCAGGAAAGCTGAAGCCGTCTGGACGCCATATTGTTTCTCGTATCCAGCCGTCAGTCCGTTGACAAGTCGTCTGCTAACTGGTGGTAGTTTCTGAACCGTAACCGTGTAACTTCGATGAAATCGTGTAATGCTTGTCCCCATGACATGCCAAATGTTGTGTCTTGATTGAAATCTGCCAATGGTTTATCAACCAAAGTTATTACATGAAAACAGTGCAGTGACACGTAGCGCAAACTTGCAGTGGAGACACACACAGGAATGTTAGCTTAACTAACGCCGCGAACAAGTGAAAGCTTGCCGCAAAGTCAGCTGAGCGCTCGGCTACACATATGAAGTCACCGCTTCGCGGTATACTGACACGAGAAGCAAAATGGCTGATTGAACACTTCCGCTGGCTCCAGTTAGCAAATGGGCTCAAAGAAGGCATGTATTTTTATGACAGTGGGTGCGACGTTCTCTTCCTGACGCGGTGGTCGTTGCGATCGTTGTACTTGGAAGGCAGGTTCCTCACCCTGGAGTGGGGATGTTGGGGCTGTAAAAGGTGGGGTCAAAGCCACTGCCCTGTAAATAGAGGGAGTGGTAAAGTACTGTCGACCGCGCTCCGTGTGGCCGCCATGTTGGGACGACCAGCTGGGCAGGTGTGTGCTATACACAATACACAAGGCTGTGAACGGCGCGCAGTTTGAACAGCCTTTTCGGGAATCAGTTTCTGGGTAATATCCAATCTTAGCAACCTAAATTCCTGGAGCTAAATGCACGGAATATTTTGTGTCTTTTGCAATGCAGGCATGAATTATGAAATAAATAACAATCATTTTGACTTTTGTCATCCACTCTGAGTAGGTAAATTGTGTAAATTGCTTAAAAACAACAACAACAAAAAACATAGTCATAACCCCCCACTAACCTGATGACGACACCACACGCTTTCCTGCAATTGCCATTTTGGCGGCTGTACAGGAAAGCGTGCATGTCGTTGTCAGGTTAGTATGGGGTTATGACGGTGGTTTTACAGACAATTTCTCCACAATTCACCTACTCAGAGGAGGAAGTACTGGCCAACACCGACAGCAGTGGAAACCAAACTGTACGGCACCCTGGAGGAGCTGCGACGGACGGCAGCCTTCATCGAGGACACCGGGCTGCTCATCTAATGGGAGGCGAACGAGGAAGAAGAAGAACCTACTCAGCGTGGATGACAAAGGTCAAATCATTGTTATTTATAGTTATACTTCATGCCTGCATTGCAATACATTAGAAATATACCGTGCATATAGCTCTAGGAATTTAGGTTGCTAAAACTGGACATTATCCAGTTTCTGAATCAAACTTACCCATTGAAATAAAAACACGTTGTTTTTGTCTTCAGGTGTGTGGACAGATAGCGAACTGCCATCCCCACTTCCATGACGGTCATACTGTAGTAACGTTCTTACTATTTTACAAATAATGAACTGAAAGATACGCAGAAAAATAAATTCTAATCAAAAACGCTTTGTTAATCCACATAGAAATTCATTTGTGCAATCATTCATTTGTGCAAACGACTGAAACAAATCAAGAACACAAAGAAGAACCTGCCAGAATGTAAGCTGCTAGCCGTCAGCCGATACCTCCAAGGTGATATTCCGAGAGTCACTGCCGAGGGGATTGGTGGCGGTGCACGTGTAAAGGCCAAGGTCGGACACAGCCATGTGATCGATGCTCACCACGTTGCCATGGTGACTGCCCCACGTGACTGTGGGACGCGGGTTGCCTTCCGCCTCACACCGCATCTGCAGAGGCTCCGAAATCTCCACTGTGGGGTTGGCTGGGAAAGTGATGATCTGTGGTTTTTCTGGTAAATAATGATAATGATAATAACAATAATGATAATAATGATAATGATATGAGCAGTAGAAGTAGTAGTTGCAGCAGCAGCAGCAGTAGTAGCAGGAGTAGTAGTAGTTCTTGTTATCGTAAAGCACTAAATTTTGTGTGCAGACAAATCAAAATGCTTGCACACCTGTGCACAACTCTGATTCATGAGAATGAAATACAAAAAGTACAAATGCACTGTAAACAGAAACCTATATAAACCGTAGACCTGAAAGAGCACAGGGGCAGGAGATGGGTATTTAGGAAAGCAGAAGGTTTTCAGGCTAGACTTGGAAAGAACTGAGTGCAGAGATTTCCACGAAGTGAAAGAGGGAGCTCGTTCGTTCCACGTGTAAGGTCCAGAGACAGAGAGAGCGACGTCTGATTGTGGGATTGGGATTGGACATGTGAAAAAGAGAGGGTGAGTGTTGAGGGGGAGAGGGGGAGAAAGAGAGAGAGAGAGGGGGGGGGGGATGAGTGAGAGAGAGAGAGACAAAAAGAAGAGAGGTAGGGGATGAATGTTTCATTTCCAATGATGACACGTACGCACTGGTGTGTAATGTGAGGGTGGAGGTGGGTAGGTGGATGAGAAGATAGGTGTTAGTGTGCGTTTACATGTGTTTGATTAAGACAGAGAGAGAGAAAGAGTGTGTATGTTTGCGTGCATGTTAGTGTGTGTGTGTGTGTGTGTGTGTGTGTGTGTGTGTGTGTGTGTGTGTGAGCGTTTGGTGGGATACAGAAACTCCACTAAACACCCTGAACAGAGAACGTGGGAACCACAGCCCATGAACACAGCAGCAGGAGCAGCAGCAGAAAAAGAAGAAGCAGAAGAGGAAGAAGAGAACCACTCACTCAAACACTCGCAGCCAGGGCCCAGTGTCTGCCCAGGGTCCCCTCTGGGTCCCGGCTCCCCCTGTTTCCCCCTGTGACCCCAGGTCCCCCCCTCGCCCTTGGCTCCCACCGCTCCTGGCTCCCCCTTGGCTCCCACCGGTCCCCTCGGTCCCCGGGCCCCTGACTCCCCTCTCCGGCCCGGTGGTCCTGCTGGTCCGGGCTGACCGGGCGGGCCTGTGGCGCCTTTGGGGCCTTTCGGTCCCTGTCAGGTGTGGTAAGGTCAGGTGAGGGAAGGTGAGGTGAGGTGAGGTGAGGTAAGGTGAGGTGAGGAAAGTTGAGGTGAGGTAAGGTGAGGTGAGGTAAAGTGAGGTAAGGGAAGGTGAGGTAAGGTGAGGTGAGGTAAGGTGAGGTGAGGTGAGGTAAGGTAAGGTGAGGTATGGTGAGGTGAGGTGAGGTAAGGTGAGGAAAGGTGAGGAAATTTGAGGAAAGGTGAGGTGAGGAAAGGTGAGGTGAGGTGAGGTGAGGTAAGGTGAGGTGAGGTAAGGTAAGGTGAGGTGAGGTGAGGTAAGGTGAGGAAATTTGAGGAAAGGTGAGGTGAGGAAAGGTGAGGTGAGGTAAGGTAAGGTGAGGTGAGGTAAGGTAAGGTGAGGTGAGGTAAGGTAAGGTGAGGTAAGGTAAGGTGAGGTGAGGTAAGGTAAGGTAAGGTGAGGTAAGGTGAGGAAAGGTGAGATAAAGTGAGGTAAGGGAAGGTGAGGTAAGGTGAGGTGAGGTAAGGTAAGGTAAGGTGAGGTGAGGTAAGGGAAGGTGAGGTACGGTAAGGTTAGGAAAGGTGAGGTAAGGTAAGGTGAGGTAAGGTGAGGAAAGGTGAGGTAAGGTAAGGTAAGGTAAGGTGAGGAAAGGTGAGGTGAGGTAAGGGGAGGTAAGGTAAGGTAAGGTAAGGTGAGGAAAGGTGAGGTGAGGTATAGTAAGGTGAGGTAAGGGAAGGTAAGGTAGGGTGAGGAAAGGTGAGGTAAAGTGAGATAAGGGAAGGTAAGGTGAGGTGAGGTAAGGGAAGGTAAGGTAAGGTAAGGTGAGGTAAGGTGAGGTGAGGTAAGGTGAGGTAAGGTAAGGTGAGGTAAGGTGAGGAAAGGTGAGGTAGGTAAGGTAATGTGAGGCAAGGTAAGGTGAGGTAAGGTAAGGTAAGGGAAGGTGGGGTAAGGCAAGGTAAGGGAAGGTAAGGTAAGGCAAGGTAAGATACAATTTTCCTTGTCTGTAAACTCACAAAAACGTGTATTTTTACTGGAGCACATGCAGCATTAAACAGCACAATTACTTTCAAAACATGACTGTTCAGTCAGAGTGTTTGTGCTCAATAGATGCGTATGCACGAGCGCGCGTGTACATATCATTAGTTAAGTGCATGTGCTCGAACATACGCGTGTATATGCACGTAGGCACATAGTCAGTGATGCAGTACAATAGTAAGATTCGTCTGAATTTATGTTGTTGAGAATCCATACAGAACACGAGAAACACTGATCTTCAGTATGTTAAAATCCATTGATTCATGGACAGGGATCCAAATAATAACAATAATAATGGACATTTGTTGAGCGCTTTCCTCCCTTAAAGAGAGCTCAAAAAGCGCTTTACAATAAACATCAAACACACGCGCGCGCGCAATAACTCACAAAAGAAAGAAAAAAATAATGATTTAGCGCACAATAATATATAACATATTCAGAGACTACGCGTATTACATTACATAATATCACACACACACACACACACACACACACACACACACACACAGAGCCGCGCGCGTGCAAGAACGCACACACACTTACTCAAAAACACACTGCACAAACACACACACATACACGCGCGTGCGCGCGCGCTCGCACACACACACACACACACACACACACACAGTGTGTTGAATCTACAATCTGTACCAGTGATAAACCATTGCACACACACACACACACACACACACACACACACACACACACAACCAAATAAACAACAAAACCAAACCTATCCAAATACCATGTCTCCTTTTGGCCCAGTGGTGCCTGTCACTCCCCGAGTTCCCACAGGACCTTGTGGTCCCCGGGGTCCAGTCTCCCCAGGGTCTCCCTTCTGGCCTGTGTGTCCATGGTCTCCCTCCGGACCTGTCTGTCCCACTGCTCCCTTTTGACCCGCGTCGCCTGCCATACATTGTGCTTGGTGTGATTATTTTGACCCGTTCTGTTAGCAATCATGCTTGGTGTGGTTTTGACCCGTATTTGACGGGTTCGTCCGTCACAGTTCCAGCGTCGGCAGTCCGCAGGGAACCATCGATGTTAGGTCGCCAGGAGGCCACACACCAGAGGAGACCCTGCACTGCTGCCGAGTCACTTCGGTGTTCAGTGGTGCCTGTTCTGATTTAACGTACTTAGGACACCACCTACTAAGCCCCCTACTAACGACAATAATGGCTTAGTCGCGGAGCCAGACTGAGTCAGCGTCCCTCCCAGAGTGGAGACCGCCACCACGTCCCTCAAACAACAGCCACCCGTGAATCTGCCGACACTGACGACATTGACAGGACTCACCCCAAGCATGGAAGTGGAGGGGTATCGAAACTGAGGTCACCATGTGAGCAGGGCATGAAAGGCCACAGGCTTTGAGACTGTTTTGTTAATATTGATGATGATGAAGGAGGATGAGGATGACGATGACGATGTTGCTATGGAGGTCCATTTTGGTTTGGGACTGCGTGACAAGGCTGTACTCTACGCTTCCTGTCATAATGATATCCCGGCGTTAACCAGGCCCGAGAGATACAGACACTTGCAGTGTTGGTCAGGTAATTAGAGCAAAACACCCA
This sequence comes from Babylonia areolata, assembly GCF_041734735.1. Classification (NCBI taxonomy): domain Eukaryota; kingdom Metazoa; phylum Mollusca; class Gastropoda; order Neogastropoda; family Buccinidae; genus Babylonia; species Babylonia areolata. The sequence goes on along the minus strand of NC_134910.1, from coordinate 19,312,976 downwards.
AAGACGCATCCTTGAAGTGGATGACACTCGACTGTGTGGTGCCAGTCTCCCCATTTAAGCCCACAGCACACTCAACTCTGGGTAGGAGCCGGCCACGGGCCGAAAAACCCAGCTCCGCTGGGATTCGAACCCGCGTCCTCCCAGCCGTCAGTCCGCGACGCTAACCACTTCGCCACGGCGGCTGGTTCGTTTGTCATACAGTGTTCGCTCTCTCTCTCTCTCCCTCTCTCTCTCACTAAACACACACACACACACACACACACACACACACACACAGCGAGCAAAACACACGCATGCACATGTAAACACACACACACACACACGCACGCACGCACGCACGCACACACACACACACACACACACACCACATACACACACACACACACACACACACACACACCACATACACACACACACACACACACACACACACACACACACACACACACTACCACCACCACCAAACCTTTTATATCAAATACTGTTGTTTTCCTCTTAATTCTCAAGCTGTTTATCGTCAGTTACCTGCATTATCACATGACAACACGAAATGCTGAGGAAATGTGTATAAACGTCCACACCCGCTATCCATGGGTTAATGATTCAAGTGCGAAAACACCCAACACATACAAATCAGACAACATAAAACATATGCTGTAGCCTACCTGTCAACCCAGGTGCACCCTTTTCGCCTTTGGCACCTGTACTCGTAGAAAACAACATAAAACCTACCTAAGTTCATGCAAAGACACACACACACACACACTCTCTCTCTCTCTCTCTCTCTCTCTCTCTCTCTCTCACGCACACACACACACACACACACACATACACACACACACACACACACACACGCATATACGTACTATGAAACACTCACGCCCGTACGCTCATGTCTACACATACAACATACACACGCACGCACGCACGCACGCACGCACGCACGCACACAGACACACATACACACACACACGATAGGAAAAACAAATAAAACTGCACGCAGGAAAAAATACAAAAAAATGGGTGGCGCTGTAGTATAGCGACGCGTTCTCCCTGGGGAGAGCAGCCCGAATTTCACACAGAGAAATCTGTTGTGATAAAAAGAAATACAAATACAAATACAAATACACACACACACGCACGCACATACGCACTATGAAACACTCACGCCCGTACGCTCATGTCTACACATACAACATACACACGCACGCACGCACGCACACACACAGACAGGCACACACACACACACACACACACACACACACAAACACACACACTGACGGGCAGAGGGGCGCACACACACACGCATGTACCATCCCACCCCCACCCATCCCCCGCCCTCCCCACCTCACCGTCCCACTCCTCCCCTCACACACACACACACACACAACACACACACACACACACACACACACACACACACACACACACACACACACACACACCTATGCACATCATATTACCTTGCTGACAGATCTTGCTTTCGTTTAAACAATGACTGGCAATGACGCGCTCCTGAAAACAGGCATTAGCAGGTCTGCTGAGTGAGACACCTGCATCTTTTTATTGTATGTTGCTTTACTGGCTATACAAGTTTGGATTAATCCCATGAGTCACGTCTGTTGAGTGAGATTTCTGTACTGTTTTATTGGCGAAATAAGTATGAATCTATCCTCTTATAATCATCGGGTTTATTGGGTGAGATTTCCGCACTGTTATATTGTTGATTGCTTCATTGGCGAAATAACTTTTAATCAACCTAATCCTCTTATCATTGTCCGGTCTGTAGAGTGAGATTTGTATATGTTTTATTGTTTGTTGTTTTACTGGCGAATTTAGTTTGAATTTATCCTCTTCTTCCGTTTCTCCTCTTCTCTTCGTCATCTTCACTGTCCCTTCTTATAATACATCGTCTTGTTCTTGTGTGTGTGTGTGTGTGTGTGTGTGTGTGTGTGTGTGTGTGTGTGTGTGAGTGTGTGTGTGTGTGTGTGTGTGTGTGTGTGTGTGTGTCGTGTGTGTCAGTGTGTGTCAGTGTGTGTGTGTGTGTGTGTGTGTGTGTGTGTGTGTGTGTGTCAGTGTGTGTGTGTGTGTGTGTAATCTTTTTTCTCTATATATACCAAACTCTAATGACCTTTTTTGGGGGGAGGGGGGTGTTACCATTACGTATGGCATTTTGGACACAGAGCAAAACATTGTTAGTTTATTGAAAAGAAAGAAAAGAAAACATAAAAAAACAACAACAAAATAACAAAACTCTGTAGGGATCTTGATCTTTTGAACTCATGCACTGGCGACTAAAATCAGGCAAACACTTGTTAATTTGTTTTCTATTCATTTATTCACATATTTATTTGTTTGTTTATTTATTTCGTTGTTTGCTTGCTTGTTTGTTTCTTTGTTTGCTTGTCTATTTACCAGTTTCATTGTTTGTTACCTGTGCCTTCAAGAGGTCTGTCAGGATGGCGTCATAAATAGAGTGACGTCTAAATCGCGTGTTTGGTGTGTCGTCATCGATCTGAATGTCGTCATCTGCTGTGTCCCTGTTCAGGATCTGTAACAAGGAATAAATTTCATTAAGCAGTAAAACAATGAATGAACGAACGAGCTCTAGAAAATGACAACCAGCTAACTCACGTTGCCTTCTAAATTGTATTGAACTTATTGGATTGGACTACTTGTCACACAAAGTTCATCTGTGTGAAATTCGGACCTCTCCCCAGGGAGAAGGCGTCACTTCAGTGCAGAGACACCATTTTTTGTCAGCCTGCAAGTGTATCAGCTTTACTTTCAAAGTGGGTTTTTTCTGTAGCATTTTGCCAAGGAAAACCTGTTTGTTGCCCTGGGTTCTTTTACGTGCACTAAGTGCATGCTACACACGAGACCTCGGTTTACTGTCTCATCCGAATGACTTGCATCTAGACCACCACTCAAGGTCTAGCAGAGGGTGAAGAAAATCTGGAGAGTGTGGGTTCCATCCAACACGCTCTGATTCTCTCACATTCCAAGCGGCCGGATGCCTTACCACTAAGCCACCACTCCACTTCCCATTCTCAAGAATATACAGTACCCCCGAAAACGAAGTATGGCTGCCTAAATGGCGGGGTAAAATCGGTCACACAGGTAAAAAGACCACTCGTACCTTTGAGCGAACGAAGGACATGAACATGAATACATAAGAAGAAGACGAAGACACAAGAAGGATTACATTGATCGAAGTCTCTCAGCCATTTTCCCGTTGCTAAACAGCCGAAGCTTTTCGATCAAGACGTGCCCTAAAGTGTCATTCGCAGACGGAAAATCTAGCAAGCATCACAACTGTCAAGTTAATTACAACCTTGACAGGCCAGGTTTATCTATTAGTAATGTTTACTGGAGCAAGTCAAGGTTTATTGGAGCTTGTGCAGGCCAAAGGTTTATTGGAGCAACGACAGGCCATGGTTTATTAGAGCAACGACAGGCTATGGTTTATAGATTGGACATGGTTTATTGGAGAAATAACAGGCCAAGGATTATTGGAGCATTGACTGGATATGTTTTATTAGAGCAGTGACAGGCCAATGTTTATTAGAGCAATGATAGGCCAAGTTTTATTGGAGCAATAACGGGACATAGTTTATTGGAGGAATGACATGCCATGATTCATTGGACCAATGACAGGATATTGTTTATTGTAACAATGACAGGCCAAGATATGGTGGTGTGTCCATCGAGATCGATGATGACCATCGTTGTCATCCAGCTGGGTGATGGGGGGAGGGTGGTGGTGGGGTGGGGGGGAGGATGCTCATGAATCTATCTGTGAATGCGCAGATGGCTGAATAGTCCAATCTGCGCACGAAATGTTCGCTGACAGTTGGGGCAGACAAAGACAGGCATACCATTGTCAGGGAGCTTGTCTGCCCGTGACTTTCTGGCCTGCCTCTTCTGAACAGCTGCAGCAGTCCTGTTGGCCTCGCACAACTTGGTACCTTTGTGCACAGCAGTGTGCCATTTGTCACGGTCCACTGCAGATTCCTCCCAGGAGTCAGGGTTGATATCAAACGCTTTCAGAGAGACTTTCAGAGTATCTCTGAAGCGCTTCTTCTGACCTCCGTGTGATCTCTTCCCTTGTTGCAGCTCGCCATAGAGCCTTTTGGGCAGCCGATGGTCTGGCATGCGCACCACGTGTCCAGCCCAGCGAAGCTGGGACTGCATCAGGATGGTGAAGATGCTGGGAAGGGTGGCTTTTGCGAGCACCTCTGTGTCTGGGGTCTTGTCTTGCCACTTGATGTTCAGTAGCTTCCTGAGGCATGTTGTGTGGAAGTGGTTCAGCTTCTTGGCATGTCGTTGGTACACTGTCCAAGTTTCGCAGGCGTACAGTAGTGTGGGGAGAACTACTGCTCTGTAGACCTTTAGCTTGGTCTCAAGACTAATGCCTCTTCTGTTCCAGACATTTGCATTGAGTCTACCAAAAGTTGAGCTTGCTCTTGCAATCCTGACGTTCACTTCATCGTCGATGGTCGCATTTCGTGACAGTGTGCTGCCAAGGTATGTGAACCGCTCCACCGTACTGAGTCTCTGACCGTTGACTGTGATGTTGGGCTCAACGTAGGGTTTCCCTGGGGCTGGCTGATGGAGAACTTCAGTTTTCCTCGTGCTGATGGTAAGGCCGAAGTTCCTGCTGGCAGTGGCAAACTTGTCGACGCTGAGTTGCATGTCAGCTTCAGATCCAGCGTTGAGGGCACGATCATCAGCAAACAAAAAGTCTCTGATGATGTCTGTCATGACCGTTTTTGCTTGAAGCCTTCTGAGGTTAAACAACTTGCCATCTGTTCGGTACTTTAGGCCGATTCCAACATCGCCATCTCTGAAGGCATCAGTAAGCATTGCAGAGAACATGAGGCTGAACAGCGTTGGAGCCAGGACGCAGCCTTGCTTGACACCATTTGTGACAGCAAAAGGAGCAGATGTTTCGCCTTTGTCCTGGACTCGAGCCTGCATGCCTTCATGGAATTGGCTGACCAAGGAAATAAATTTCCGAGGGCATCCGTACTTGGCCATGATCTTCCACAGTCCCTCTCTACTCACGTTGTCGAAGGCCTTAGTGAGGTCGACATAGGTGGAGAACAGATCAGCATTTTGCTCCTGACATTTCTCTTGCAGCTGCCTTGCAGCAAACACCATGTCGGTGGTTCCGCGCTCTTTCCGGAATCCACATTGGCTCTCAGGCAAATGACCTTGGTCAAGGTGTGCTGTGAGGCGGTTTAATAGGATCCTGGCAAGTATCTTGCCTGCGATTATTGTAACAATGACAGGTCAAGATATATTGAAGCAATGACAGGACATGGTTTATTACGGCAACGACTGGACATGGTTTATTGGAGCAATGACAGGACATGGTTTATTACAGCAACGACTGGACATGGTTTATTGGAGCAATGACAGGACATCGTTTGCTGGAGCAATTATAGGATATGGTTGATTGGAGCAATGGCCGACATGGATTATTGAAGCCATGACAGGCCGAGGCTGACTGGAGCAATGACAGGCCATGGTTTATTGGAGCAATGACAGTACATGGTTTATTACAGCAATGACAGTACATGGTTTATTGCAGCAATGATGGGATATCGTTTATTGGAGCAACGACAGGACATGGTTTATTGGAGCAATGACAGGCCAAGGTATATTGGAGCAATGACAGGACATGGTTTATTGGAGCAATGACAGGACATGGTTTATTGGAACAATGACATGATATTGTTCACTGTAACGATGACAGGCCAAGGTATATTGAAGCAATGATGGGGCATGGTTTATTGTAGCAATGACAGGCCAAGGTATATTGTAGCAATGACAGGACATGGAATATTGGAGCAACGACAGGAGATGGTTTACTGGAGCAATTTTATCCTCTCATTAACCCCACTCCTTTGTCTATGCAATATATATATGCATGTTTGTGTGTGTATATGTGTGTGTGTGTGTGTGTGTCTGTGTGTGTGTGTGTGTGTGTGTGTATGTGTGTGTGTACATTCATCACCTTGTGAAAGACTTTAGATGATGGCAGACGTTGAGCAACGTCCAAGAGCAACCCCTGGAGACGGAAATGGCTGTGAGTGAGCTCCCTTTGGGACAAGCTCTGCCAGACTGTGACGGCGATCAGGGCCGATAACTGCACCACAGCCATCAGCCACACACACTGCAGTGTCCGGGACGCCATTTCTCTGAGCTGTGGGCATCAAAGTTCCGCAATGACTGCTGATGATGATGACGATGATGATGACAGTGATAAGCAGCGACAGCATCTTTTTTTTTTCTTTTCTTTTTTTCTTTTTTTGTTTGTTTGTTTTTTGCTGCCCCATCATCTGCATTGGTTTAGTGATATCACTCCCAAGCCACTCATTTCAAGTCCCCCATACACAACCATGCCCGGGTTCGTCTGTCGCAGTCACAGCATCGGCAGTCCACAGGGAACTGGCAGTGCCAGGAAACCACACACCAGAGGAGACCCTGCACTGCTGCTGAGTCACTTAGTTGGTATTCAGTGGTGCCTGTTCTAATTTAAAGTACTTAGGACACTGCCTGATAAGCCCCCCTACTAACGACAATAATAGCGTAATCACAGAGCAAGACCTAGCGAACGTCCCCCATAGAATGGAGACAGCCACCACGTCCCTCCAACGACAGTTCACCTCGAGTGGATGGGTATCGAAACTGAGATCACCAGGCCATGAGAAAAGAGCGTGAAAGGTCACATAATTTGGGACGGACGAACCCGGGTGTGGCCGTGTATGGGGGAATCTAAATGAGCGGCGTGGGAGTAATGCCACTGAAACGGTGCAGATGATGAGGCAGCAAAAGAAAAAAGAAAAAAAGGAAATGTAAGCAACACACCGAAAGACTCATCCGTGAAGGGGATGACACGCGACAGTGTGGTCCCAGTCTCTCCATTTAAGCCCATAGAACACTTGGCAACTCTTGGTAGGAGCCGGCCACGGACCGAAAAAAAACCCCACTTCCGCCGGGAATTGAACCCGCGTCCTCCCAGCCGGAAGTCCGCGACGCGAACCGCTTCGCCCCAGCGGCTGGTACAAGAGCAGCAGTTAGTTGTTGCAGATCTAATTCTTTTAACTTTTTGTTTCGCTATATCATATAAATGTAAAATGGCCAAGTGATGTCCACAGAGGGCGAGTTCTGTTCGCTGTCTCTGGCGAAGTGCTGACGGTCTGCCTTCAGTTAAGCCTACGTGTTGTCAAGTGACTGCACTTTATATGTTTAATGTTACATGTACTTGAGCCAAAAGAGAATTTTCTGTGTGTTCACAGACAATAAAGTTGTTTCCTGCCTTATCTTATCTCTTCCGCATCCACGCTAGGTTTCAGTCGAATTTTCAAGATATGAAACTCTGGATGAGAGTAATCGGTGTTAATTAATCAGCCGACGACTAACTGTGCCACTGTGATCCATGCAATAAGACTTACAACTGGTCCGTTAATTAATCAGCCGACGACTAACTGTGCCACTGTGATCCATGCAATAAGACTTACAACTGGTCCGTTAATCAGCCGACGAATAACTGTGCCACTGCGGATCCATGCAATAAGACTTACATGTGGTCCACATTCAAGCACTAAGGGTTGAAGCCTTGAGAAAAATCACCACGTTTACTGATCATCGGTGGGCGAAACTGGGTTGATCCTTGTGACGTGTAATGTGTGCCCCGCCCCCTTTCTTTTTATTTTTTATTATACTATTTTCAAAATTTGATTAAAGCAGATGTGGTGCATCGTATGTCAAAATGTGGATCAGTTTGTACGCCAGGACACCTCCTTTGAACTGAAACCGAATAATCTCGATACAGCAGCAACATAAGCAGGAGTGGTAGCATTTGTTGCTGTTCATATGATTGTTGTTGTTTTAACAGGGGCAGTAAGACTAGCAGCAACAGCTTTATCATAACAGTGATGGAAGCAGAAGACGATAGGACAGTTGATAAAGATTCCATCTTTTCTTAGGATCAGGTTTCTGTCACTTTCACAAGATTTCTCATAGGATATTTTGGTGCAAATTACAAACTTATTAGTTTATTAGCTGAAGGAATGAAAAACGAGAGATGAGCAGGGAGAAGAAGTTGATGATTATGAAAACGATAGCGGAGAAGAAAATGCTGCTGATGATGACAGAGACAGACTATGATGATGAAGACAGAGACAGACTAATAATATGGCAGGCGGACAGACACAAAACTTACTGGAGACGTGCTGAGAGGAACACAGTCAGCAGAACACGATAGAGCATTGAAACATCTGGTCTTTATCTTTTGGGGGAAAACAGAGCAGAAGCCTTCTGCAGTTAACCTCGTCCATTAAAAAATAATTTTAAAAAAGAAAGACAAAACAACACAAACTCTCCAGAGTACCACTTTGATAACACAAGTGAAATGGTAGCAACACACTGAGAGATATAGGCAGACAGATAGAAAAAGACGCATGTGAATGTACACATGTGGCTGCGAATGCGTGTGCTCCTTTACATGATAAGTAGAGCATATGCCTCTTTTCTCAAGCACTCTTTTTTTTTTATCAAAAAAACGTTTGGCTTTCCACTGTAAGACAGGTATACCGTACAGTTTGCTGCAGATACATTCTTTAATGTACGATTTTTGTGCATGCCTGGTTGTGTGAATGCATGTGCATGCCTGGTTGTGTGTATTCATGTTTGTGCATGAATGTTGTTCAAGTATGTGTGTACGTGTGTGTGCTATGTCCAAGTATGTGTGTGTGCATGTGTGTGTGGTATATGCATCTGAGTGCTCATGTGCAATGCACCAGCACACTCTCTTGTGTCTGTTCACAGATCTGTTCATTCCAAACAACAGACAACAGCCTTGAAGACAGGATACACCAAGCACTTTTATTTCAGGAATGAGCAACACTGGTCTGCTGGGTCAGAACGGGGAAATGTGAATGACAGGTGTTCTCACTCCAACATCCACACCATGATGGTCTGTACAGGGACCAGCTTCTTAGATCATATCACAAAACACAGACACTGTATCTTCCATGTGTTTCTTACAATAAAGGATGCAAAGAAACTGTTTCTTTGAAATATCTGTATGGCTATGTTATCAAACATTCATAGATTCATGCTTTGATGTATATACATTCACGGTCATGGCTTAAACACTGGACAGTAACTGTTACGCAGCAACTCATTCTGTGTAATTTCTTCCCAAGTTACACATGTGAATTCTTCATAGGTAACATCCTGCACAAAAATTCCTTTTCATGAATGAATGAATCTTTCATATGACATGTGTTGACCTTGTGAAGATAATATTAAATTAGAGATGATCATTCATTTAATTCACTTTCCAAAGAATTATAATTATTAAAATTTATATACATTCACTTTCATGGAAACTCCCTCCCCAAAACAATACAAAAATAAGAGTGTGTTTGCACGAACAACGCTTTTCATCTGTGAGACTGACGGACCTCAAGACAATTTTCACGATTGGAATTCTGCACAAAAAACTCACAGCTACAGGCAAAGAACAACAACAAGATACAAAAATAAACCAGCTCAACAACGACAACACATTTCAGCCTAACACCTCTTTTACATGGTTACATCAAAAGAAACATAAACACATGGTTACCTCATAAAGAAACATACACACATGGTTACCTCATGAAGAAACATACACACATACATGATTACCTCATGAAGAAACATACATACACACATGGTAAATCATGAAGAAACGTACACACATGGTAAATCATGAAGAAACATACATGATTACCTCATAAAGAAACGTACACACATGGTAAATCATGAAGAAACACACACATGGTAAATCATGAAGAAACGTACAGAAACATACATACATGGTAAATCATGAAGAAACATACACACAGGGTAAATCATGAAGAAACATACAGAAACATACACACATGGTAAATCATGAAGAAACATACACACACAAAATGACTGAGCTGACCATCACACTGGCTGCCCACACGGTCTTTCATTCTTCTTGGTGTTCCGTAACTCGGTTTAACAGCCATGAGGAAAAAAAATGCATAAATAATTTCTCACTAGCATGACAAACTCCTTAACATGAATGACAAAATGCAATGCAAGAGCATGTCCCTTCACGACACACAAAATAATGAAACTCTTTCTTAATTGCATGGTAACAGCTGTTAACGACCCACAAAATGCCCTATATTAAAAGAGACATGTCTTCAGCTTTTCCTTTCTGGGTTCTCTTGGGCAAATGACAGTTCCACATCAATTTTTCATCACAGACATAAAAATACCAGCAGACCACAAACACAGCTATAAATTTGCACAGGTAGATATTTGTTGTTGCCCTAACATCTAATAAAAAATTGACTACAAAATTAACTACAAAAACTCTCAGTATAGCGAGTTGCAGAAAATGATTCTGCATTGGCCTAATTCAGAATTTGAAATTTGCGCTGGCAGTCAATGGGATTTAGGTGGACCATCCAGTACATATATGCTTCATGTTCTGAGTTTAGAGCTGTCGTCAGGCAGGAGCCACACTAACCAAAAAGTAAGAGTAAGCCTGCCGGCAAGGTCACAGGACATCTGGCTGCTGATGTCTGGAATTTCAGTTCTGCTTGTAAGAGAAAGAGAGAGAGTGCGTGTGTGTGCATGTGTGTGTGAGTGTGTGTGCATGTGTGTGTGAGTGTGTGTGCGTGTGTGTGTGACAAAATTCAAAAACACATCCTTGCATGACATACAAAATGAAAAACACTTTCTCACTAAAAATGGCAAAATGCAAAAATATGTTCTCACCTGCATGAAAAAGTCCACCTGATATCTGAGCAGGACTCTCCAATCCATTTGATTTGTTTGAAATATTCACCAATTTTGGCATGTCAGGGATATGTAAATGAGAAAGACTTGGTCCATGTTGAAGTGGGTCTATTCCAAGCAATTTATTCTCCAAACTGGTTTATTGTATATTTACTTCATGGTGATTTAGATACAGACATGATTTAGATAAATGCTTTACAATAACACATCAAAGCAAACTGGCAAATTGGGATATAGGAAATGTTGAATTCTTTTGATTTTTCTTTGTCTCCATTTTTGAAATTAAGGGGAGCAAGTTACTATTAATTTTACAAAAGCATTTTTCTTTCTCCCTCTAGCACTTTTACTTTCACACAAGCAAATACACTCTTTAATGCAGTACTATCATCGTTCATGTAGACACACACACACACATGCACAAATAATCCTAACCACATTCTCATTCCTTCCCACACAAACCTTCCCACAAACATGCACACAATCTTTCACACACATGTACGTAAAAACAAATAAACACAAAACACATACATAAACACACAATCCTTCACACATAGACACACATACACAATCCATCACCTCCACACACAATCCTTTACACACAGACTCAAATACATGAAAACGCACACAATGACATAAAAACACACATACACAAACACATGAAAACACACAGACACAACACAATCCTTCACTACGCACACACACAAACACATGCACAAATACACAGAAACACAGCACATGCATACACAAACACACACTGTGACACACACTGTTAAGTCCCGACGCTTGTAAAAGGAGCCAGTTCAAGGTGTAAATGACCTTAACCCTGACACTCACCCTCCCCTTGTCCTTTGAGCACAGTCACAAATCACAGCACACGATGAGCAACATGGATCCACCAGACCCACACTTCACACACCTTGTCTCAGAAAACAATAAAACAACAACAACATTTTATCTCAATATTCACAACAACAAAAAAAAAGGAAACACATCAACCCAACATCCATGCACGAGCCAGACGAAACACAAAAACGAGTGAGTGCAACCGCCCCCACCTCCAAATCTAACAAAACTAAAAGAAACAGTTCATGCTTCTGACAAGAAGTTCTACTGGGTAACAAACAACAACACATATGCAAACACTACCACACACATGACAATACATCTCTTAGGAATTAACTGACTCTCCTTCCCCACCCTGTCAAAAGGAAAACGAGAAAAAGAAAGAAAACAATGCAACAGCCAAGTGGTTAAAACAGCAGACTTTCAGTCTCATGGTCCTGGGTCTGAATCCCCGGTCATAGTGCCTGGTGGGCTAAGAGTGGAGATTCCTCCACCCCACCCCCTTCCCCATCTGTCAGGTCAACAGGTATGCACACCTGCTAGTGCCTGAATCCCCATTCGTGTGCATAAGCATACTGAAGATCGAGACCAAAGAATGATCCATGTCAGCATAGACTGGATTATGAAAACAAGAACATATCCCATATTATGATCCATGTCAGCATAGACTGGATTATGAAAACAAGAACATTTCCCACATTATGATCCATGTCAGCATGGATTGGGTTATGAAAACTAGAACATATCCCATATTATGATCCATGTCAGCATGGACTGGGTTATGAAAACTAGAACATATCCCATATTATGATCCATGTCAGCATGGACTGGGTTATGAAAACTAGAACATATCCCATATTATGATCCATGTCAGCATGGATTGGATTATGAAAAAAAGGACATTTCCCACATTATGATCCATGTCAGCATGGACTGGGTTATGAAAACTAGAACATATCCCATATTATGATCCATGTCAGCATGGATTGGGTTATGAAAACTAGAACATATCCCATATTATGATCCATGTCAGCATGGACTGGGTTATGAAAACTAGAACATATCCCACATTATGATCCATGTCAGCATGGATTGGGTTATGAAAACTAGAACATATCCCATATTATGATCCATGTCAGCATGGATTGGATTATGAAAACAAGAACATTTCCCACATTATGATCCATGTCAGCATGGATTGGGTTATGAAAACTAGAACATATCCCATATTATGATCCATGTCAGTATGGATTGGGTTATGAAAACTAGAACATTTCCCACATTATGATCCAAGTCAGCATGGATTGGGTTATGAAAACAAGAACATACCCAGCATGAACACCCCTAAAAAAGGGAGTATGGCTGTTCACATGGGTGTAAAAGCTGATGTATATATGAGTGGACACAGGACTTGCAGCCAACAAATGGAAGAGAAGAAAAAGAAAATGACCGTATGAGACAACCTGTTAGCAAAATTAGAAACACACTACTTTCCTTTTTAATTTCATATCTGGTTTAATAAATAACCAGAATATGAACGGTTCATGAAGAAACACAAGTTTCATTTGTTTCACTGCTTGAGAGTGATTACAACAGCAATAAAAACAAAACTGAAATACTCTGTCCATTTGTCAAAGCACACACACCAAAACATCTTTAAGAAAATCCTGCAAGTTCACTGACATGTAAAATGTTAAGACTTAAAAAAATAAAATCTTGGTATAAAACTCAAAAATATATGCAGAACTTTACACAACTTCACATTTTTATGACAGTCAATTGCAAACTGACAGACGTGAATGATGAATTCGCATTTCTAAGACTGCAGAACTATCTATAAAATAAAAAAAGTGTGTCATGTTTTGGTAAAACTCTAAAATAAAATATAACATTTCAGAATGACACACACTGAAATTCTCTTTAGAATTCTACATGAGACAAACTTGTCACTGGAAAAAAAGAAAAGAAATAATACTTCCATAATATACGAACATGAAATCCTTTATTCAAAAATAATATCATACTTTAAAGAACAATTCATTTTCTGTGACATGAACACACCAACTAAAAAAAAAAAACCATATTTGTATGACAAGTACACATACAGTTAAAAATACATTTTTTTGTCTGTTGAGTTTTGAAACTAAAACTCCTGCAACACAAACTAAACAAATGACAAGCAAAAGACATGCTTAGGAATATGACCCCCACTCCATTCTCCATCCCCAACATCACTCTCTCCTGTAATTCCCACAGGGATAAACCTATCAACAAAATCATCATCAATAACTGAATGCCAAAACCAACTATGATATGCCCTATCTCTTTTGCACACACACACACCCCTCACCCCCCAACACAAAAAAGATTGAGAAAACAAAAATGTTCCTTTTTAGTACATGGATGATAAAATAAGTAAAAATATACAAATATACCTCTACATACACACACACAAAGTAGTGCACTAAACTTAATCTCTCTCAATAATACCACACCAAAAATCTCAGTGAAATATGGGACTTTCATTTGTTTATCACCTTCCAAAATACAGAAACAAACTATGCAATTATCCATGACACACAGACATAAACATCCAAAAACCATGTCACACTGATTCTGCTGGAAACAGCTTTAAAATGAAGTCATTAAAACAAAATCTTTTCTATCCATCCCATAATCTATTACTGTATTGCATTGTATTGTATTGCTTTTTGTCACAACAGACTGTGAAATTTGGACTGTTCTCCTCTGGGAGAGTGGATCGCTGTAGCTAAGTGCCACCTTTTCTTCCTGTCTGTGAAAGTATCTGTTTTACAATATGTGGACTTTTCTACATTTTCTTTTCAGGGACAACCCTTTTGTTGCCATGGGTTCTTTTACATGTGCTAATCAGCAGATCATAGAATGTTGATTTACTGTCTCATTCAGAAGACTAGCACCCAGATCACCACTCAAGATCTAGTGGAAGGGGAGTGAAAATCCTGGTCCATATGTGGGACTTGAACCAGTGGAAACTTGCATCCTAGTGGGCCATGTTACCACTGGGCCACCAGTCATCCACCTATCTCACAAGACTCTCAGACAGACACAGCCAAAAACCAAAACATAAACTATGTACAAACATAAACTTCAAGTGCTCTGGTTCAAGCAAAAAGCTCTTCACCCAGTAAAAAAACAACAACCCGACAACCGTCCTTCAAATCCTGTTTAAAATGTTGGTCCCACTTCCAAAACACTACAAGCAACAACAGTCTTGTATTATAACGGACAAAACAATGTTAACAACTGATTCGTCAGACAAGTAAATTGTAAGTAACAAACAAATCAAAATAATTTTATTCTGAAGACATTTACATCTGACTGGTTTTAAAAACAAACAAACAAACAAAAAGTTTTTGATACTAAGGCATGTCAGAGTAGAAGAAAACATTTCAAATATTGAAAAAAAAAAGAAACTTTGACCAGATTATGAAAATAAAATGCAGAATGTACTGATAAAGCACACACAGCCCGATTCCTGACAGCCTGATGACTGATTCTGTCTGAATAATAATAAGAAACAACTGATAAAAAAAATGTGATGGTAACAAAAGCTGTAACTCGTGCATCAGACTGACAAGCTGTTACTTTTTTTTCTGTTGTCACAAAGAATAGGAAGTCACACATGAGATTTCTAATAATTTTTCAGCGACTGTGTGTATCTTAGAAACGTCATGCTGTGCAGGCATGTACATGTTTTCATGATCCTTCACAAACAACTCCTTTCTGTCTTTGGTGTGAACCTATCTACTGTCCATGGCATTCTTTCCTCAAAAGTCTGGCAGCCTTGATTTTGTTTTCTTCACAAGGTTCACTCTCCAATTTCTTCATCAGACAGCTAGCTATCAGTTCAATTGAGCATTCTACTTACTTTCTCTTATCGTTGGCACTTTTGTAGCTGGTTATGGACTTCAGCACATGCTCACACAGTTTGAGTTACAACTTCTGATCCGCTGTCAGGTTTTTTGTCTTCCCATTATAAAAGGTGAACCCCCCCTCAAACCCCCTTTTTTTTCCCAGTAACACGCAATATGCAGCTGTAACATCTGGAATGGTAATCAATTGTAACAGATATAGCTACTTTGGAAGTGATGGCATGTTTGATATGTATATATGAATACTGGTGTGGTGTTGATTTATCAGCTGCTGCCAAGGTAGGACTAGAATGAAGTCAAGTTAGGATATATTAAAGGTTCCATGGCCTTTAACGACCACTGGGGCAGTGAGTTCAAATCCACCGAGTCTTAGGCTTGGCACAGTAAGTTGGGGCCCACTCCTCTCCTGCAGTTTTATTAACCTTCCCCTGCCCAAGTCAGGTACCCAATCACACCTGGGTGGAGTGAGAAAAACAGGATTAAAGTACCTTTTCCAGGGACACAACACCAGGCCAAAGCAGGGCCTCGAACCCTGATCACTGGTGAGCATTGTATCAGAAGTCCAACCCCTGACCCATTCCGCCACGGTACCTCTTTAAGTAAGCATGCCAATATCAAAACTGCATTGCACGGTCAAACTGATAGTGTCTGACATTATCAACCAGGCAAAATGTGAGTACATACTTCCACTGTTCTAGTCCAACAAGAAACAAACCTCATGAAAAACTAACTGGATATACATAATGTATACCTGCAGAATCAGATCAACACTCTGATAGTAATTATCACCAGGTAAACTTTTTGTCTGCAGTATGGGTAAAAAATGAAAGAAAAAAGGCCAAACTAAAGTATACACTACAAATATTGACTGAACACATTCAGAAAGTATGTAGTACTATTGACTGAACACATTCAGAAATAAGCTGTAATGCTAAATTTATGACTTTTGTCATTTCATTAAGAAAACCCCAACAGTATCTAAAATCATGCACACATGTGCATACACACACAAACACACACACACACACAGCCTCCACCCCCCCAAAAAAACCCCATGGAGATAAATTTACAAAAAAACCCATGGAGATAAATTTACAACTGGTTTTCTCAGTACGAAAACACCAATGAACCATAAAAAACAAAAAACATAAAAAACAAAGAAACGGAACAGCACTAAGAAGTTAGAATATTCAGTTTCAAAGAGGCGTCAAAGCATAGAGACTGATCCATTTAACAGATCTGCTACACCACATCTGCTTAAAATATTTTTTGAAAGGAACCACATGTCTGATCTAAGCCTAAACCCAATGCACTGGTCAGGCCTTGACAGCCTACCCTAGTTTTGTAGAAAATATTTAAATAAAATGTAATGAAATAAAGAAACAAACAATAGCCTTCACTGGCTTCTTTCTTTCTTGTTTTAGGGGTGGGGAGGGTTTCTATTATGATTGCTGTCGCACAATTGAATGTTTCAGGTCAACGTTATTACATTCAGCCCTTGATTCAAACTTCTCCACAGACAGAGAGAAAACAGCTGGTGCACAACACAAAAACTGGCTTTAAAATCTCAACACATGCACATATATCACAAAGAAAAACGAACACTGCTGAAAAATTGTCATCAATGCAAACATAAAGAGATAAAAACATCATGAATAAATATCATTCATTTTCTTTTTCTTTTTTACAGGCGGTTAAAATACACCCCATTTTAAAATAAAAATCTAGTGAGCTTAAAAAAACCCCAAAAAAACCACAAACAGCTTCCTGGTAATAAGTACAACACTTTTCAATTTTGTGGTAATTTTCCACTCTTTTTATACATATATATATATATATATATATATTATAACATTTCTTTTGTTTTTTTACAAATCTCTTGTTCAATGTAAAATACACATTCTTTTCAGTTCTGTGACTCCCTTTATAAGGTAAATTTCCATTCTATAATTTTTGTTGTTGTATCTTTTTTTTTCGACAATACTCTTGTTAGATGTGCAACATACTATCCATTACTGTGATTCTCATTATTAGCTAATTTTACGTCCATAAGTTTTGTTTGTTTCTTTCTCTTTTTGTTTAGTATGTCTGTAACTACAATAAATCTGAAACCTAAATATAGGATACACTAAAAAAAAAAAAAAAAAAAAAAAAAAAAAAAAGCATACCTTACACCCACACATGCACAGGCACAAATATACACACACACACACTCATATACGCCAACACATAAACACCATATCAATTAAAGACAGCGGTAAACTTTGTGTGCATGAGACAGAAGAATCCAAAACAAAATATGCTCAATCAAAATCACCTACACTCAGTTGACAGACAAAATGGTGTGACCTGTACACTGTAGGAACCCTAATTAACAAAAAACCCAAAAATATCCTGAGAAATAAAGTCCCTGCATGCAGTATATGCTTCATGCAACTTTGAACAACCACCAGTCCCACATTAACCCCTTCACAGTTGGACCTTGATGACCTGCCACATCAGTGTGGAATCAGTTTCAGCTGAACTGTCCTACTTTGTGTTCAGTGACGTCACTGTTTGCCAAACAAAGGCAATGTAACTCCAAGGGGATTCAGAAGCCAAACAGAGATTGGTGACTGACACACTGACCTGTAATCTCAGTGAGGCGACACTGTTTAACCAACAAGTATACCCAAGGGGTTAATCAATCTCAATGGTTACCATACTGTAACTAAAAAAACTCAAGGCCACGAAACCAAAAATCATCAAAACTTGTAAGAATATAATAAAATAGCAAAAACCAAAGAAATCAACAAGTCCAGTGTGCAGCATACACTTTAAGAGTTAAAGCAACAATTCCATGTGAAAATGAGAGTGATTATACTTGGCACATTCAACAATAAGTATAGTTATCTAGTTGTGCATGTGCGTACATTTCTTTGCATGAATGTGTGCTTTTTTGTGTATAGTGTGTCATACTCTACTACATGTATAAATAAATATGAATGTATAATGTCTATTATAATGCCAGGAGCTCCTTCTAGGAAGGTGAGAGTGTCAATCTGTATCATTATTATAGGGCAAACAAAACAATGCGGACCCCATACACAAACCAAAACAAAACAACCTAAAAAGAAAGAAAAAAGGCTTCTGCTTTGATGTTCTTCCCCACTTGAATTGAACAGAGCAGTGAAAAACTGACGAAATCACTTTCTAAAAAATAAATAAAATAAAATCCTAGAAATATCAGGAAACAAAACCAGCAAAGTCTCCCACCCCAAAAGACAGCAAGCCCAAATTTTACAAACTGAAAACAAGAGAAGTAAGGCCTTCAAGACTCACTTATAATACACACTTTAAAAGAAAATCAATTGAAAAAAGAAAATCATTAAAATGTGTTCTGTAGTTTACTGTAAAGCTTCCGATAAAAAAAAAGAAAAACGAGGCATAAAAGCAGATTTTATCCAAGTATGTTGGGTCAAGAGAAAGAAGACTTTCCCACAGCGCTACTGCACATCTACCAATGATGTTCAAAAACTAACATTTAAACATATTTTTTTAGCGCGATAAATAAATTATGGCATTTAAGGCAATACTACCATTTAAATCATGTTATTTTGGTGTATATTAGGCATTAAAGAAATTTTTTAAAGTCTGTGATAAAGGAGGCGTTGCCTTTGCCTCAAGCACACAGCAACATGTGGCCGTTTTTCTCTAGATCTGCGGAGATTCAAGTTTGGCAGGTTTTGTTACATGCATAAACTATGATACGGTCCATTCAATTTCTAGTTAATTCAGTGTCCACTTTAAATTATACATATGCAGTAAATGCGTCGATGATTTAGTTAGTGTCACAGTATGTGTTCTGTCCAGAATTTGTTTTTTTTTTTTCTTTTAATTGTGAACTAGAAAAAAATGAGGTCATGCCATCTTCAAACCCAACCATTTTCTGAATCCAGATCCTCAACAAAATAAACCATTCATGCTCCAGAAATACAGCTTAATCCAGAAGACTTAAAATCTACTATTGGTATGACTGTGAAGATTTTTTCCTACTATTTTCAATCCATATTTTTTATTGGCAGACAGAGTATTTCCAGAGAAAATGACAGTGTTAAATTTACCATGGACACACGAACATACACACACAAATACACACAAAATTGAACACCACGTTATTACACAGACTCACACTGTTTACGCAAGTGAGAAAGAAAACAGAAAAAAATACAAATAAAGTAAAAGAAACAACTACACACTATGACATAAACACCGTTTAATCCCCTCAACACTCCCAAAAAACAATCAAAGAAAACCAAGCTAAAAACAAAAAGTCAAAAGTTGTACCCACCCTGAAGCAAGAGTCGTTAACCCCTACACACCCACCGACCCCTCCCCTCACTAACCCTCCTTTCCCTCACAACTGTGAGGAGCCACAGTACCAAGTCTTCTCCCAGGTCTCCTTCCTTCCCTCACTTGCCCTTCTCCTCCCCCTGACCCTCCTTGCCCTCCTCCTCAAACAGGGTCTTCAGGTCCTGCATGGTCTCAAACAGCTGGGCCATGAAGCGCTTGGAGTCAGTGCCGGGGTGTGACCGCTTGGAGGACACGTGGAAAAAGATGCGCCGCTCACCGGGGATCATGTAGGACACACCGTAGCCGTCGTTCGACACGGGTCCAAACCCTCCCCCTGGTGACAGCTGAAAACAGGGAAGACAACTCCTTCATGAGTGATACAAGGAACAGAATAAGGCAGAAACAGACAAGCAGACATGCAGTGTCTGTTTGAAGGAGATGTCAAAGCATGTGGACAATTCAATGTATGCTACACCACATGTGCTTTAAATAAAATAAAGAAAAAAAAGAATAAAAAAGGAAGAAGATGCCGGACAGATGCAGTTAATGGATAGACATAAACAACACATCATGTATTGGTACTGATGCTCGATTTCAGTGAGCTGGTACTGATGCTCAATTTCAGTTATTGTTATAGAAACAGAAAAGCCAAGATAGAGCAGAAAAACAATTCATCATGTCATTGTACAACTGGTTCTCGCAGTTTTCAGTACTAACAATCAGACATTACTTTCATTGTTGACTTAAGTGCGTGTGTGCGTGTGGTTTTCCATTCTTACCCACCCGCACTGATCCCCATATGGTATTATTTGAAATCAAGTTTAGTTTTACAAAAAGACTTTTACTCACATATTTCTTTGTCAAATATTCATGTTTTTACTGTACATATTATGCTGTTATAACAAGATTTACTGTGATGGTGACAGTACAATATCCTTCCTTCACTCTTACACAATTCCCCCAACCCCTTTCCCAACATGGATCACAGCTGAGGGTGGCAGCAATCTGTCGCTGTTACAGATGGACAGACAGACAGATGTACAGACAGACAGAGTGGACGCACCATGTCGTAGTACTGTGGCTCATTACAGTTGGGGGCAGTTGCGATCTGTTGCTGAGGTTGCTGACTGGTGGACAGAGTCCACGGGATGCTCAGGACCTTCTTCAGAAACTCACAGTCCTGCAGTGTCAACACATAAACACACATAGTGAGTCACACAAACAAATTCACACACACACTGTCAATGTGCAAATTATACAACTAACAGAACCTCCACTGACACAATTCATACAACGATGATTCAAAGTACATACCACATTAAACATATACATCTTAAACTCATTTTTGATCTTGCCTCAAGTTGTTGCATCTATAATCCTTTGTTTACAGGTTTCATACAAGTAATATGATTCTGTTCATGATGCATACAAAAAAGTGCCCCCTCATACTTGCTTTTTTTCGACCCATGCCTGGTCTATATCAGTTACAGTGAAAAGACCTTAAACTAGAGAACACACACACACACACACACACACACACACACACACACCGCTACAACAAGCAGGCCCACTTACATATCCCATGCCACGACTGGCGACATAGAGAGCGAACAGATGTCTGTCAATGGCCTTTCCATTCATGGCATCCTTGTACATGACCTGGTGATGGTCACAGGCCTCCCTCAGCAGGCGTCGCTTGTCCGCGTTGCTCACCGTGTTGTTAACAAACGCTCTGTCACCCAGAAAGGAACACTGTTTCTTTGTGCTTTTCTTCATCTCAAAGGTTCTATCCACCCCCCTCTACCACTGTGAATCTTGGCAACGTAAGAACACACAGAAGAAAAAATTGAATGCCTTTGAGACCAAAGGTCTACACAAGATCCTTGGCATTAAATGGTATGATTTTATTTCAGATAGTGAAGACAGAGGGATCCCACTGGCCTGTCACGCCAGCAATCATCGGCAAACAGCTTCTTTACTGGCTGGGACATGTACTGAGGCTCCCTTCAACAAGAATCACTCACCAAGTCATGAACTGGACACCTACAGGCCATAGAAAGAGGGACAGCCCAAGGTGATCTGCTTATGAACAGTGGAGAGAAACCTCATGGCGACAGACACCAGCAGACTGGTTGAGGACCATGGAGAATGGAGCATTTTGACTGCCTCATGCGTCTAACAACACAAGAGTCCGTGTGGAATGGAGCGGTGGCCCAGCGGTAACATGCCCCACTAGGAAATGAGTGTCCACAGGTTCCAGTTCCATATATACAGACCTGGATTTTTTTTACTCCCAACTCCACTAGATCTTGGGTGCTGGTCTGGCTGCTGTGTTTTTTGATAAGACGACAAAGTAAGGTTCTGTGTGCAGCTTAGACTTAGTGTACATAAAAGAACAAAGTAAGGTTCTGTGTGCAGCTTAGACTTAGTGTACATAAAAGAACAAAGTAAGGTTCTGTGTGCAGCTTAGACTTAGTGTACATAAAAGAACAAAGTAAGGTTCTGTGTGCAGCTTAGACTTAGTGTACATAAAAGAACAAAGTAAGGTTCTGTGTGCAGCTTAGACTTAGTGTACATAAAAGAACAAAGGAAGGTTCTGTGTGCAGCTTAGACTTAGTGTACATAAAAGAACAAAGTAAGGTTCTGTGTGCAGCTTAGACTTAGTGTACATAAAAGAACAAAGTAAGGTTCTGTGTGCAGCTTAGACTTAGTGTACATAAAAGAACAAAGTAAGGTTCTGTGTGCAGCTTAGACTTAGTGTACATAAAAGAACAAAGCAAGGTTCTGTGTGCAGCTTAGACTTAGTGTACATAAAAGAACAAAGTAAGGTTCTGTGTGCAGCTTAGACTTAGTGTACATAAAAGAACAAAGGAAGGTTCTGTGTGCAGCTTAGACTTAGTGTACATAAAAGAACAAAGTAAGGTTCTGTGTGCAGCTTAGACTTAGTGTACATAAAAGAACAAAGCAAGGTTCTGTGTGCAGCTTAGACTTAGTGTACATAAAAGAACAAAGTAAGGTTCTGTGTGCAGCTTAGACTTAGTGTACATAAAAGAACAAAGTAAGGTTCTGTGTGCAGCTTAGACTTAGTGTACATAAAAGAACAAAGTAAGGTTCTGTGTGCAGCTTAGACTTAGTGTACATAAAAGAACAAAGTAAGGTTCTGTGTGCAGCTTAGACTTAGTGTACATAAAAGAACAAAGTAAGGTTCTGTGTGCAGCTTAGACTTAGTGTACATAAAAGAACAAAGTAAGGTTCTGTGTGCAGCTTAGACTTAGTGTACATAAAAGAACAAAGTAAGGTTCTGTGTGCAGCTTAGACTTAGTGTACATAAAAGAACAAAGTAAGGTTCTGTGTGCAGCTTAGACTTAGTGTACATAAAAGAACAAAGTAAGGTTCTGTGTGCAGCTTAGACTTAGTGTACATAAAAGAACAAAGTAAGGTTCTGTGTGCAGCTTAGACTTAGTGTACATAAAAGAACAAAGTAAGGTTCTGTGTGCAGCTTAGACTTAGTGTACATAAAAGAACAAAGTAAGGTTCTGTGTGCAGCTTAGACTTAGTGTACATAAAAGAACAAAGTAAGGTTCTGTGTGCAGCTTAGACTTAGTGTACATAAAAGAACAAAGTAAGGTTCTGTGTGCAGCTTAGACTTAGTGTACATAAAAGAACAAAGTAAGGTTCTGTGTGCAGCTTAGACTTAGTGTACATAAAAGAACAAAGTAAGGTTCTGTGTGCAGCTTAGACTTAGTGTACATAAAAGAACAAAGTAAGGTTCTGTGTGCAGCTTAGACTTAGTGTACATAAAAGAACAAAGTAAGGTTCTGTGTGCAGCTTAGACTTAGTGTACATAAAAGAACAAAGCAAGGTTCTGTGTGCAGCTTAGACTTAGTGTACATAAAAGAACAAAGCAAGGTTCTGTGTGCAGCTTAGACTTAGTGTACATAAAAGAACAAAGTAAGGTTCTGTGTGCAGCTTAGACTTAGTGTACATAAAAGAACAAAGTAAGGTTCTGTGTGCAGCTTAGACTTAGTGTACATAAAAGAACAAAGTAAGGTTCTGTGTGCAGCTTAGACTTAGTGTACATAAAAGAACAAAGTAAGGTTCTGTGTGCAGCTTAGACTTAGTGTACATAAAAGAACAAAGTAAGGTTCTGTGTGCAGCTTAGACTTAGTGTACATAAAAGAACAAAGTAAGGTTCTGTGTGCAGCTTAGACTTAGTGTACATAAAAGAACAAAGCAAGGTTCTGTGTGCAGCTTAGACTTAGTGTACATAAAAGAACAAAGTAAGGTTCTGTGTGCAGCTTAGACTTAGTGTACATAAAAGAACAAAGCAAGGTTCTGTGTGCAGCTTAGACTTAGTGTACATAAAAGAACAAAGTAAGGTTCTGTGTGCAGCTTAGACTTAGTGTACATAAAAGAACAAAGTAAGGTTCTGTGTGCAGCTTAGACTTAGTGTACATAAAAGAACAAAGTAAGGTTCTGTGTGCAGCTTAGACTTAGTGTACATAAAAGAACTTACCAGTTGTCCCTGGCAAAATTTTGCAGAAAAATCCACTTTGACTGTAAAACAAATACACTTGCAGACAAAAAAAATTTTTTTTTAAAGGTGTCACTGCACTGTGGCAAAGCAATCTCCCCAAGGAGAGCAGCCCAAATTTCACACAGAGATCTGCTGTGACTAAAGTAGCACCTGTCCGAAACTATGGATCTGATTCTAAAGACAGGACAGTGTGGATATATTTGTCTATCTGAACAAAACAGTGTGGAGATACTTGTCTTATTTCATTAAACAGAGAAATATCTGAGTGCTTTCATGCCTGTAGTCTGACAGAGGTCAGGACTGTTGGCATCAGTGTGTAGCTCACCACTAAAACCAATTGTGACATCCCAATTACCATGCCGAGCATGCTACACACACACACACACACACACACCCACACCCACACACACCCACACACTCAAACAAACACAAACACACACACATACATATACACACATTCACACAAACACACACACTCACATACACTTACTCACCGTGCAAAAGCTGAAGCCTTGGTTGTCAGTGATCTCACTGTCTCAGTGCGTCCTTGTAAATACAGACGGGTCATCGCTGCTTCGTAGGTCAAGGCCAGTTTGCCGGCGTTCTTCAGATAGGTTGCCTGAAGTGCCATCTGGATGAAGGCATCTGGACTGACCTGCACAACAGTGCAGTATGGTTTGAGAGAAAGCACGGAGATTGACTAATTCTTCATCTTCTGTCTTCATATGGACAGCCTGATTCTTTTTATTATTCTTTGGTGTTCATGGGGTACAAATTCCATTTTCACTTATTATCTATACCGGACTTTTATGTTTGTGTCCACCCCCCACCCCTACCCCCGCTCCCTATATAGGCAGCCAGATTCTGTTTTCAGGGGCTTGGTCAGTTAATTATGATCTTAACTTTAATTTCTAATTTCAATGAAAAGTGGATCTAATAACGGTGGAAAGCTCACCGCACTTAAACATAATTTTTCATGGCAATGGTTAATGATGGTCACAAAAATGGTGGTTTGTGTTGACTGAAAATTTTGTTTTTAGATTGAATTTGTTAACGGTGCAATATCAAATGCCTGTGAGTTTGTAGCTTTGCATTCCTGTTCCTATTCACTTAGATTTAAAAAAAAAAAAGTTTGTGATTTGCCTATGTTTGTGTTGTTGTGTTTATGTATCTATCACATTATTCTGATTATAAATGGTAGTGAACTGTAATGACCTGTCCCCATTCTGCCCCAATAACAACATGGATCAGACAGGCAAGATAACTGAGTGGTCAGTGCATCGGACTTTCCACTGGAGGGTCCTGGGTTCAGATCTTGACTATGTCTAGTGAGTAAAGGGAAGAGATGTTGCCAGGTCAGCAGATGCGCAGACCTGCCAGTCCCTGAACCCCTTCATGTGTATGCACCACACAGCATCAAATGAGTATGTTATAAATCCCAAATCAGTGGTTGGATGGTTATGGAAACATGAACTTACCAAGCATGTACACCCCTGAAAATGGTGTATGCTGCCTAAAAAATGATGTGATTCAAAACAGCCATATAGGTAAAAGCTCACTCACAGCAAACATGGGAGTTACAACCCATGAATGAAGGATTAAAAAAACAGTAAATAAATATAATAAACATCTCACATTCATACTCTGTCACTCATCGAAACCATATCACTGATCTTACGCCCCACCCTGATTCCAAGCCAAAGGCAAAAGGCTGACTGTCCCATAGCCACTTACAGCCATGGGGGGCAGTGGAACAACATCCACTGTCCAGGGCTGTTATCTGTTGCACAGGGAACACACCATTTTCCCTTACCTTGCAGGTTTTTATAAAGCCCTTGCCAAAGTTGTCGTGGTCATGAACTTGCAAATCAAGGTCATCAATGTTCTGCACACACACACAGTCAAAGGTCACTGATGTCACCATAATGTTGGGGTCACAACATCCTGTTAAGTCAGTGTCACCATACCATAAGCAAACATTAACCTTACAACTGCTAAACCTTGGTGAAATAAAATCAATGTGGTGCAAGTCTGAAGTACAAGTACTTCTTGTATACAGTTAAAAGAGTGTTAGATACGATACAACACCACCTTGTAAAGATCTGCTGATGTCAGTTAAAGAGTGTAAGATACGATACAACACCACCTTGTAAAGATCTGCTGATGTCAGTTAAAGAGTATTAGATACGATACAACACCACCTTGTAAAGATCTGCTGATGTCAGTTAAAGAGTGTAAGATACGATACAACACCACCTTGTAAAGATCTGTTGATGTCAGTTAAAGAGTATTAGATACGATACAACACCACCTTGTAAAGATCTGCTGATGTCAGTTAAAGAGTGTAAGATATGATATAACACCACCTTGTAAAGATCTGATGATGTCAGTTAAAGAGTGTAAGATATGATACAACATCACCTTGTAAAGATCTGATGATGTCAGTTAAAGAGTGTAAGATATGATATAACACCACCTTGTAAAGATCTGATGATGTCAGTTAAAGAGTGTAAGATATGATACAACATCACCTTGTAAAGATCTGCTGATGTCAGTTAAAGAGTGTAAGATATGATATAACACCACCTTGTAAAGATCTGCTGATGTCATTAAAGGAGTGTAAGATATGATACAACACCACCTTGTAAAGATCTGCTGATGTCAGTTAAAGAGTGTAAGATACGATATAACACCACCTTGTAAAGATTTGCTGATGTCAGTTAAGTAGTGTAAGATATGACAAGACACCACCTTGTAAAGATCTGCTGATGTCAGTAAAGGAGTGTAAGGTATGATAAAACACCACCATGTAAAGATCTGCTGAAGTCAGTTACGTAGTGTAAGATACTGCACGACACCACCTTGTAAAGATCTGCTGATGTCAGTTAAGTAGTGTAAGATACGACACAACACCACCTTATATAGATCTGCTGATGTCAGTTAAATAGTGTAAGAAACAAAATGACACCACCATGTAAAGATCTGCTGATGTCAGTTAAGGAGTGTAAGATACTATAAGACACCACCATGTAAAGATCTGCTGATGTCAGTTAAGGAGTGTAAGATACTATAAGACACCACCATGTAAAGATCTGCTGATGTCAGTTAAGGAGTGTAAGATACTATAAGACACCACCATGTAAAGATCTGCTGATGTCAGTTAAGGAGTGTAAGATACTATAAGACACCACCAAGTAAAGATCTGCTGATGTCAGTTAAGTAGTGTAAGATACTATAAGACACCACCAAGTAAAGATCTGCTGATATCAGTAAGAAAGCTACACTGGTATAGCCATGTAACAAGATCCAGTGGCGTTGCTAAAACAGTCCTCCAAGGAACTGTTGAGGGAGGGAGACAGAGGGGAATCCAGAAAAAATGATAGACTGACAACATTGCAGAACGGACAAGAAAATCACCTGTATAGACCTTGGCTTTGACACACCACTAACAGACCACAACATTTTTTTCTTCTTTTTTTCCCCTGTCCTGTCATCTGCACCATTTCAGTGGCATCACTCCCACACTGCTCATTCCGAGGCCCCCATACACAGCCACACCCGGGTTTGTCCGTCACGGCCCAACATTGGCAGTCTGCAGGGAGCCATTGATGTTAGGTCGCCAGGAGGCCACACACCAGAGAAAACCCTGCACTGCTGCTGATTCACTTCGGTGGTGTTCAGTGGTGCCTGTTCTGATTTAACATACTTAGGACACCAACTACTAAATCCCCCTACTAACGACAATAATGACTTAGTCGTGGAGAGAGACTGGGTGAGCATCCCTCCCAGAGTGGACACCGCCACCACATCCCTCCAGCAACAGACCCCCATGAATCTGCCTACACTGAAGACATTTACAGGACTCATCCCAAGCACAGAAGTGTAGACGTATTGAAACTAAGGTCACCTAGACAGCAGAGCATGAAAGGCCACAGACTCTGGGACTTGACCAGAAGAAATTTGGTGAACAATTCTTCTGAGAGGTGCTCCACAGACTCTTTACAGAGACGAGGTGAAGATGCGATCAACAACAAAACAAGATTCAAAAGAAGACAGAGCTGTGGTGTGTGAAGAAAACCCCTGGTACCTGTTGGTGCAGGGTGAGGGCGTGAGAGATGTGATTCTCCAGCACACTGTCCACCTCCCAGATCAGACGGGTTGGGTTGCGGCACTGGGTGGAGCAGGGGGTGTTCAATGGCAGTGGTCTCCCTTGCTCATCATGCAGCCCTTGCAACACCCTGAACAACAACCCCCACATATATGAAAAAATACAAAAAAAACAAACTTTATTATTTCATAAAGAGACTTGCACAACAACCCCAATCATTCTATTTTTTCAGACATTAAAAAGACATGAATGGTGCAACAGATGAGTTGTTACAACCTTGGGACTTTAATATGCTTTGCATTGCATTGCATTGTATTGCATTGTATTGCTACTGTACTGTACTGTACTGTACTGTATTGTATTGAATTGTATTTTAATGTAATGCTTTTTGTCACAGCAGATTTCTCTGAGTGAAGTTCAGGTTGCTCTCCCCTGGAAGAGCATGTCATTACAGTACAGTGCTACCTTTTTTTTCTTCTTTTTTTTTTTACAGGAGGCAAGTGTTTTTGATTCACTTTCAGAGCACATTTTTCAATTGAATTTTTCCAGGGACAACCCTATTGTTGCCATGAATTCTTTTATATGCACTAAATTCATGCTGCACATAAATTATTTATTTATCTATTATTTTTAATTTATTTATTTTCTTTAATTTTTTCTCTTTTTTTTCTTTTTATTTCTCAAGGCCTGACTAAATGCGTTGGGTTATGCTGCTGGTCAGGCATCTGATTGGCAGATGTGGTGTAGCGTATATGGATTTGACCCAACGCAGTGACGCCTCCTTGAGCTACTGATACTGATACTGATAATGCACAAGGGACCTCAGTTTATCTTCTCATCCAAAGGACTAGCATTCAGATGACCACTATATTACTAGAGGAGGGGAAGAAAATTCTGGCGAGTGTGGGACTTGATCCCAGACCCTCACATTCTCTCACTCACAAGGTGGACACCTTACACCAGGCCACCACTCCACATATGCTCCACATGTGAAGAACATGTGTTTGTGAATCCCTGCCAAACTGCCTGGCAGGTAAAGAGTGAAGATAAGTTTGATCTTTTGCCAATCTCTTAGGTCAAAGCTATATGCAAAACTGCTAATGTCATGATTTCCTTCATGGCAAAATTCAACAGAAAAATTCACTTTGTTTGACAGCAAACAAATACACCTGCAGACTGAAATGAAAAGGACCTAGGAAAAGAAGGTGGTGCTGCACTGTGGAAAAATGCTCTCACGTGGGAAAACAACCCAAATTTCACACAGAGAAATCATTTTTTGATAAAAAATACAATGCAATACAAAACAATACAATACACACACTCACTCACTCTGTCTCACACAAACACACACACACACAAAACACTGTAACACCTTAATACGCAAACACACGCACATACAGTAAGAAACACATTAAACACACATACACCAAAAACTACAAAATCACACACACCACACACTCACATACACCACACACATATAAAAGTACACAAACACCAACAAATGGAGACTTCAACACAGATCAATCAGGTCACGCACATACACACACACACAGACACTACCCCCTGCCCCACCCCCAACATACTCGCATATAATACCCCCACCCCAACACACACGCTCCTCTTCCCACCTCCACTCCGTCCTCCCTCCACACACGTCCCCTACACCCCAACACCCCACTCACACACACACAAACACACAGACTGGAAAAGGTAAGCAGCCTTGAGAAAAGCCCACTGACTCGTTCACCATGTTGTACTCCATGGTGTGGGCGACGACAGGGGCGTCAGCGAAGGAGTGTTCGCAGTTCATGCCCATCTTGCCGTCCTTGAAGATGAAGATGCAGCAGGACTTGTCAAACCACACGCTGTGACCGTCACCGTGCAACAGGTAGGACGCCCGGCCTGACACGTCTTTGAAGTCAAAGGAGTGAGTGTCCAGGTTCACCTTTGGGCAGACAGAGAGTATTATGATGATGATGATGATAATGATGACAGTAAACCACGACATTCTGAAATCGATGGAGTTCAAGTTAACCTTTCAGTAGACAGTACTATAACAAATGATGATAACAATAAGAACAACAATACAGATAACAAATAATAACTTCTACAACTACAACTACTAAAAACAATAATCATGACCATTATAACAATAGTGATAATAATCATAATAATGACAATAATAATAATAAAACCACCATAAGCCTTAAAGGCTCAATGGATGATGCATGATGGAAAATGAAGACGCTGGTGCTTGCACTTATTATTCACTATTTGTCTCTCAAACTATACATATACTTTTTTATATCAACATTATCATTATCATTGTTGTCATTGTTATGAATATTATCAAGAACAACCCTCACAAAGAGAATGGCGGACTCCACAGCATGGAGCGAGTCACGGTTGACGCCGGTGGCAAAGTGGTCCTTGCGAATCCTCCACCAGGCCGTCCTGTCCAGTGTGGTGAGGGCTGGGATGGACCTCTGACCCTGAGTGTACTCCCCTGTCACACACACATGTGCATATAAAAATATATATCTATACATGTATATTTTCAGATATATAACTCTTTTTCTTTTTCTTTTTTTTTTTTTTGCATACATACAAAGTTGAGGCACCGTGGCAGATCTGGTCAGGCAGTGGACTTCTGACCCAGTGTTCACCAGTGATCAAGGTTCAAATCCCCGTTTCTTCAAGGCAGTGTGTCCTTGGGAAAGCCCCTTTACCCTAGTTTTCCTTGCTCCACCCAGGTGTGAATGGTTACATGACTTCAGTTAGGGAGGGTTAAAAGAGTGGAAGGAGAGGTTGGGGCCCCACCTTCCTAACCTGAGCCTCGGACACAGTGGATATGAATTCACTGCCCTGATGACCATAAATGGCTATGGAATCTTTAATCAATTTTTTAACATTCTTTTATCATAATTTGTCACATCATAACAGAACACAATACAGCACAACACAACACAACAACACAATACAATGCAACATACACAATACAATGCAACAGAATGCAATACAACACAACAGAATGCAATACAACACAATACAATGCAACAGAACGCAATAGGACACAATACAACACAATATAACACAACACAATGCAACAGAACACAGTACAACACAATATAACACAACACAATGCAACAGAACACAATACAACACAATATAACACAACACAATGCAACAGAATGCAACAGAACACAATACAACACAATATAACACAACACAATGCAACAGAACACAATATAACACAACAGAATGCAACAGAACACAGTACAACACAATATAACACAACACAATGCAACAGAATGCAACAGAACACAATATAACACAACAGAATGCAACAGAACACAATACAACACAATATAACACAACACAATGCAACAGAACGCAATAGGACACAATACAACACAATATAACACAACACAATGCAACAGAACACAATACAACACAACAGAATGCAACAGAACACAATACAACACAATATAACACAACACAATGCAACAGAATGCAACAGAACACAATACAACACAACACAATGCAACAGAATGCAACAGAACACAATACAACACAACACAATGCAACAGAACACAATACAACACAATATAACACAACACAATGCAACAGAACACAATACAACACAATATAACACAACACAATGCAACAGAACGCAATAGGACACAACACAACACAATATAACACAACAAAATGCAACAGAACACAACACAATGCAACAGAACGCAATACTACACAACAGAACACAAAGAAAACAAGACAACAGAATATAAAACCAAACAAAGAAGAAGACTCTCCCTCCAGTGGTGTACCTTGGTAGTTCTGGGCATCATCAATGATCCACTGGAGCTGTTTCTGCAGGGTCTGTGGTGGCAGCAGTCGTCTGTGTGAGTCGTATACCTCCAGTGTGTACATCACCCCGTTACAGTACACCACCACGTGCTGCAACAGTACACAGTCTCTTTTGATACTATCCATACAAGGGGCAGTGTGCATAGGCTGCTTTTCGCATCATGCATGCTTGCACTGGGCAAACAGACACTGCCAACACATACACTTTACCACTTTTGATAAGAAAATTTACGTTACCTTGCCAGTAACTAACAATCATGTATTTGGTATCAACAGAAAGTACCTTGACAGCAACTAACAATCATGTATTTGGTATCAATGGAAAGTGGCTTGCCAGCAACTAACAAGCATATATTTGGTATCAATGGAAAGTGGCTTGACAGCAACTAACAATCATGTATTTGGTATCAATGGAAAGCACATGGGTGTGCTGGCCAAATGGTTAGAGCATTGAATTCTCACTAGAGTTTTCTGAGTTCGATCCCCAGTTTTGGCACACCTGGTGAGAGAAGAGTGGAGATTTTTCCAATGTCCCAGGACAACATACCTGTAGACCTGTTAGTGCCTGAACGCTGTTTGTGTGTATGCACAAGCAAAGATCAAACACACACGTTAAAGATCATGTCAATGAGTTATGGACACACAAAAATACTCAGTACGCATCAACCACTACAGATTCATCAGGAAACTGATGTTGGTCATGTAATGGAAAGAAAAGGAAGCACACCTTTCACTAACTGTGCATGATGTGTTTTATTTACTATTTCAAGTGCTTAACTGGAGAGACAATAGCGCCACCCTTTCTTCTGATCGACATTTTTCTGGCACAGGAAATATCAGCTGCATAAAGCGGGAAAACCCACCAGTCAGTTTCTGTTCTAAGGCTGCTGTGGTCTCCTTGTGCCACTGGTCAGCATCTAAAACCAAGGCCTACCCTTCACTGAGTCATCCCCAAGGCTCCCCCAGACAACACACTGGAAAGTGTAGGAATATTTTTGTTTCTTAGCATCATAGCTTGCTGAAATTGAATACGTCAGAACAATTTTCACATCAGTTTGACTTTGGACCAAAACTCATAAACTGTAATACCAACCTTTGTTTCCAGCATGTCGTAATGCACTAGTGTGTCCATTTCTTCACCAGGAACTCTGCATAAGAAGAACAAAAAAAAAAAAAAAACAGAATCTAGATAGATTTCTTTTTGAGCAGTTTCTACATTTCTGAGGATCTCCATTACATACTTTCTATTCTTTAAAATTAAATACACATCTATATCTTCATGTGCGTGTGTGTGTGTGTGTGTGTGTGTGTGTGTGTGTGTTCTTGTGTGGCTGGGTCCGATTAACATGTTATTGGTGAGTACTTTGAGATGTTTGAAAGGGCTATAACTGAACTACTGTTTCTATCACACTGATATTTCTCAACACACTCACTCACCCACATTACACCCTTCACCCACACCTCATAAACAAACACACACACCCACCCACCTCCCACACAAACATGCCCACACCCTCCCTCTCCCCTTCACCCACTCCACAATAACATTAAAGACCCTATACAAACTAAAACAAACAAACAATTGAAAAAACAAAACAGCCCTCACCGTGTGGTGGAGAAAATACATTCATACTGGGCCATACAGATGGGATGGTGTTACACTCACCGTGTGGTGGAGAAAATACATTCATACTGGGCCATACAGATGGGATGGTGTTACACTCACCGTGTGGTGGAGAAAATACATTCATACTGGGCCATACAGATGGGATGGTGTTACACTCACCGTGTGGTGGAGAAAATACATTCATACTGGGCCATACAGATGGGATGGTGTTACACTCACCGTGTGATAGAGAAAATACATTCATACTGGGCCATACAGATGGGATGGTGTTACACTCACCGTGTGGTGGAGAAAATACATTCATACTGGGCCATACAGATGGGATGGTGTTACACTCACCGTGTGGTGGAGAAAATACATTCATACTGGGCCATACAGATGGGATGGTGTTACACTCACCGTGTGGTGGAGAAAATACATTCATACTGGGCCATACAGATGGGATGGTGTTACACTCACCGTGTGGTGGAGAAAATACATTCATACTGGGCCATACAGATGGGATGGTGTTACACTCACCGTGTGGTGGAGAAAATACATTCATACTGGGCCATACAGATGGGATGGTGTTACACTCACCGTGTGGTGGAGAAAATACATTCATACTGGGCCATACAGATGGGATGGTGTTACACTCACCGTGTGGTGGAGAAAATACATTCATACTGGGCCATACAGATGGGATGGTGTTACACTCACCGTGTGGTGGAGAAAATACATTCATACTGGGCCATACAGATGGGATGGTGTTACACTCACCGTGTGGTGGAGAAAATACATTCATACTGGGCCATACAGATGGGATGGTGTTACACTCACCGTGTGGTGGAGAAAATACATTCATACTGGGCCATACAGATGGGATGGTGTTACACTCACCGTGTGGTGGAGAAAATACATTCATACTGGGCCATACAGATGGGATGGTGTTACACTCACCGTGTGGTGGAGAAAATACATTCATACTGGGCCATACAGATGGGATGGTGTTACACTCACCGTGTGGTGGAGAAAATACATTCATACTGGGCCATACAGATGGGATGGTGTTACACTCACCGTGTGGTGGAGAAAATACATTCATACTGGGCCATACAGATGGGATGGTGTTACACTCACCGTGTGGTGGAGAAAATACATTCATACTGGGCCATACAGATGGGATGGTGTTACACTCACCGTGTGGTGGAGAAAATACATTCATACTGGGCCATACAGATGGGATGGTGTTACACTCACCGTGTGGTGGAGAAAATACATTCATACTGGGCCATGCAGATAGGATGGTGTTACACTCACCGTGTGATAGAGAAAATACATTCATACTGGGCCATGCAGATAGGATGGTGTTACACTCACCGTGTGGTGGAGAAAATACATTCATACTGGGCCATACAGATGGGATGGTGTTACACTCACCGTGTGGTGGAGAAAATACATTCATACTGGGCCATGCAGATAGGATGGTGTTACACTCACCGTGTGATAGAGAAAATACATTCATACTGGGCCATACAGATAGGATGGTGTTACACTCACCGTGTGGTGGAGAAAATACATTCATACTGGGCCATACAGATGGGATGGTGTTACACTCACCGTGTGGTGGAGAAAATACATTCATACTGGGCCATGCAGATAGGATGGTGTTACACTCACCGTGTGATAGAGAAAATACATTCATACTGGGCCATGCAGATAGGATGGTGTTACACTCACCGTGTGGTGGAGAAAATACATTCATACTGGGCCATACAGATAGGATGGTGTTACACTCACCGTGTGATAGAGAAAATACATTCATACTGGGCCATACAGATGGGATGGTGTTACACTCACCGTGTGATAGAGAAAATACGTTCATACTGGGCCATGCAGATAGGATGGTGTTACACTCACCGTGTGGTGGAGAAAATACATTCATACTGGGCCATGCAGATAGGATGGTGTTACACTCACCGTGTGGTGGAGAAAATACATTCATACTGGGCCATGCAGATAGGATGGTGTTACACTCACCGTGTGGTGGAGAAAATACATTCATACTGGGCCATACAGATGGATGGTGTTACACTCACCGTGTGGTGGAGAAAATACATTCATACTGGGCCATGCAGATAGGATGGTGTTACACTCACCGTGTGGTGGAGAAAATACATTCATACTGGGCCATGCAGATAGGATGGTGTTACACTCACCGTGTGGTGGAGAAAATACATTCATACTGGGCCATGCAGATAGGATGGTGTTACACTCACCGTGTGGTGGAGAAAATACGTTCATACTGAGCCATGCAGAAAGGATGGTGTTACACTCACCGTGTGGTGGAGAAGATATATTCATACTGGGCCATACAGATGGGATGGTACACTCACCGTGTGGTGGAGAAGATATGTTCATACTGGGCCATGCAGATGGGATGGTACACTCACCGTGTGGTGGAGAAGATATGTTCATACTGGGCCATGCAGATGGGATGGTACACTCACCGTGTGGTGGAGAAGATATGTTCATACTGGGCCATGCAGATGGGATGGTACACTCACCGTGTGGTGGAGAAGATATGTTCATACTGGGCCATGCAGATGGGATGGTACACTCACCGTGTGGTGGAGAAGATATGTTCATACTGGGCCATACAAGTAGGATGGTGTTACACTCACCGTGTGGTGGAAAACATATGTTCATACTGGGCCATACAGATAGGATGGTTTTAAACTCACCGTGTGGTGGAGAAGATACGTTCATACTGGGCCATACAGATAGGATGGTTTTAAACTCACCGTGTGGTGGAGAAGATACGTTCATACTGGGCCATGCAGATGGGGATGGTGTTACGTATAACCAGTGGCTCAAATGACTGTCGCTCAATCTGCTGCTTGCATGTTAGCAGCTGGTG
This sequence comes from Babylonia areolata, assembly GCF_041734735.1. NCBI lineage: Eukaryota > Metazoa > Mollusca > Gastropoda > Neogastropoda > Buccinidae > Babylonia > Babylonia areolata. The sequence goes on along the minus strand of NC_134910.1, from coordinate 19,276,010 downwards.
CAACATGGTGGCTCCTCTGAAACATGAGTAAGAAATAGATATATAGACAGATTGACAGACAGATTGATAGATCTTATAATTTCCATGTGGATTAATAAAGTATTTTTTTGCTTGAATTTTGAATAGACAGATATTAGATACTGTAAAGTTAGGTCTATAAGCCGCGACTTTTTACCCCAGCTTCAACCTCTGCGGCTTATACAATGATGCGGCTTGTTTGAGGATTTTAACAATCCCAGGAGTGTCACGTTCTCGTCTATTCTTAGCTGCCCTTCAACTCACCAAAATCATGATTTCTGTCCATGAATTTTTGGATGAACTTCAAGATAGTGTGCTAACTGTTCACATTTTATAAATGAAATCCACACACATTAAAGCCTTCAGATCAGCATTCAGTTCTACTCTGCTCAAGCGTACACCCTCATCATGCCGAAAACGCGACGTAATGCCTATGATGCAGCCTTTAAATTGAAGGCGATCGACCTAGCAGACGACAGTGCAAGTGACGAACCAGCAGCAACCTACACCTTCATGTTCATGAAGTGAAAGCGAGGCTGAAGTCAGTGACAAGATGGCGGAGGAAGCTGTGCTGGTTCTCTTCAACTTGGACACTGAAGACGAAGATTTTAGTGGATTCAGTGAGCAGGATGACGTTGAATAAATGTGACTATCCCTAAATTATGGATCTTATTTTTGTTGTGTTTATTTATTATTTTTTTATGGCACTAGCAGTATTTTCGCTTGCTTTTCTTTGTGTAGTTCCCGCTTGTGTTTATTTCATAACCTACAGTATCGACAGCTTTTCTGTAGTATCAGTATGTGTTCCGGTACCGGAAATAAGTGCGGCTTATAAACCGGTGCGGCTTATGTATGTATAAAGTTCAATTTTTTCCAAAATTTAGTGGGTGCAGCTTATATACCAGTGCGCTCAACAGACCAAACTTTACGGTAGTTATTACAAATAGATATCAGTATAGCAAAAATAATGTAATGTGTCAGACCCCTGTCGGAGTCTGCACTAGTTGGGTCACGGTTAAGTATGTGTAATTAAATGTAATTTTAAAAAAATCAAAATGCACACCCAACGCTATGGATTAGTTAGGATGCCCAGATTTTGTCATAAATACACACACACACACACACTCATAAATACAAGTAAATTCAGATAAACTCAAACACACTCACTCTCTCTCTCTCTCTTTGACACACAGCACAAAACACACACACATTCACACATTTTGAAAAAAAAAAAAATCTTAATACCCCCATCCCACCCTATAAACCCTGTCTAAATCACCTCCCAGTGAACCAACAGAAAATCAATGACCAGTACTCTGATCCCACCCCCCCTCCCCTTCCACCCCCCCTGCCCCCTGCAAGCTTTACCTGGAGGACTGGGAGTAGGTGGGGGACCAGTTGCATTGGTCCATGATGTAGTAGTTGCTGTTGATGGGCAGGGGACTGCGACCCATCAGGTACACATACTTCTCCCTGAAACAGCACCATGGAACTGTACTGTGTTGCACTGTAATTCACTGTACTGAAATGCATTGCATTGTATTTCTCTTTGCCACATCAGATTTCTGTGAGTGAAATTTGGGTTACTTCCTCACAATTTCACCTCCATACTTGCAATGAAATACATCACATTAAACACCCAGCAAAACAGTATGGCAGCATTCTGACTTGATCACAAGAATGACACATATTCTCTCTCTCTCAGTCTGACTTGATCACAAGAATGACATATTCTCTCTCTCTCTCAGTCTGACTTGATCACAAGAATGACACATTCTCTCTCTCTCTCAGTCTGACTTGATCACAAGAATGACACATTCTCTCTCTCTCTCTCAGTCTCTTTCTGTGACCCATCATACCAATCTTTCAAGATTTTTGTATGTACAGAACTTTCTGAGGGCTGCATGATATGAAACTGGATTTTATGTTGCATATGGACAAACATTCAAAAATCATGACAAGATGTAGGCTGGGATGCCAGGTTTGGTTACTTATCATTACAAAATAGGAGCAAAATGTGGAGTGATGGCCTAGAGGTAATGTGTCCGCCTAGGAAGCTAGAGAATCTTAGCACGCTGGTTCAAATCACGGCTCAACCGCAGATATTTTCTCCACCTCCACTAGACCTTGAGTGGTGGTCTGGACGCTAGTCATTCGGATGAGACAATAAACTGAGGTCCCACGTGCAGCAAGCACTTAGCGCACATAAAAGAACCCACAGCATTAAAAGGGTTGTTCCTGGAAAAATTCTGTAGAAAAATCCACTTCAAAAGGAAAAACAAATAAAACTGCATGCAGGAAAAAATATTAAAAAATGGGTGGCGCTGTAGTGTAGCGACGCACTCTCCCTGGGGAGAGCAGCCCAAATTTCACACTGAGAAATGTGTTGTGACAAAAAGAAATACAAACACAAATTACAGGAATCTGAAGATAATGATCTAATTTGCCCATCATACAAAAAGAGAAAGAAGACAAAGTACATTTTGTTCTGAGTTGCTAAGCTCTCAAACAGATTAGAGAAAAATATACTGCAGCTAAATATTACCTACAAGTTTGTACCTTTGAGTTTACTGATGTCTTCCAAACGGAATTTGGCCACTGTCCTGCACAAGGCATTCAAGTTTAACCTCATAATGTGTTGTGCTGTAGTAGCTATATCATGTGGGTTTGTTTTCTTTCATGTTTATTCAAACAAATGTGACACAACAGACGATGTTTGTTTAGCCCTTCAATGGAGCAATGGCCTTATGAATGAACCATCTGTATCAGTGACTGTGTGACGTACCACCAGTCAGACACATAGTTTGGGGACAGCCAGGACTTGATGATGAGGGCCTTCTGCAGAGTGGGGCCCACAGTGGCCTGGAACTCCTCAGCCTCCTGCTGGAGTGTGGCAAACTCCTCGGGTTGGTCCATGTACAGGGGCTCCAAGGAGGCCATCAGTTTTTGGACTGTCTGCTTCAGTGGTGGGACCTGTAACACACAGAGAGGGGAGAGGGTTGTTGGTGCAATAATAATAATTCAATAATAATAATGTTAATAATAATAATTATGACTGATGACATAAGTTTAATCACATTTTGTTAAACAAAACTGAAGTGCTTTACATGTACAAAACAAATTAACTATAGATGATGAAATAATAAAATGAATCAATTTACACAAACTTTAATCAGACATCATGACACAACTCGTTCAACTTGCTCTCTCTCTCTCTCTCTCACACACACACACACACACAAACAGAGCATGGATAGGATGCTAATTTTGAACTCTGGTGGATAAAGACACCAGTACTGCTTAAATAGTTCTCCACACAGACTTCAAAGGGGCTGTGGTAGTGGAGTGTCTACCGTTCAATGGAAGGCTTCCAGATGGAAGGACCCTGAAAGGAAAGAGTATGTTGACCACAGGTTTTTGTTTTGTCAGAAGGAACACAAAGAATCCAATTATCTGTAGTAGAGAAGAGATTTCAAGATGGGTTGTACAGATGATGATGAATGAGAGATGAGAAGCTGACTGAAGAGAGTTTGTACAAAATCCAAAAGTGAATGGGAAGCCAGCTCAAGGAATTCAGAAGAGCACGACAAAAAGCATAACACAGCACGGTACAACCCACCACAGACAGACACTCACAGAGAGGCAGGGCAGGCTGTGCAGATAACTGTACAGTGAGGGGTGACTGCCTGGCATCACCCCCCCCCCCATCCCTCCCCCACACCACAGACAGACACTCACAGAGAGGCAGGGCAGGCTGTGCAGATAACTGTACAGTGAGGGGTGACTGCCTGGCATCACCCCCCCCCCCATCCCTCCCCCACACCACAGACAGACACTCACAGAGAGGCAGGGCAGGCTGTGTGCAGACAGCTGTACAGTGAGGGGTGACTGCCTGGCATCACACCCTCCCCCCCCCCCATCCCTCCCCCACACCACAGACAGACACTCACAGAGAGGCAGGGCAGGCTGTGCAGACAGCTGTACAGTGAGGGGTGACTGCCTGGCATCACACCCTCCCCCCCCCCCATCCCTCCCCCACACCACAGACAGACACTCACAGAGAGGCAGGGCAGGCTGTGCAGACAGCTGTACAGTGAGGGGTGACTGCCTGGCATCACACCCTCCCCCCCCCCCCATCCCTCCCCCACACCACAGACAGACACTCACAGAGAGGCAGGGCAGGCTGTGCAGATAGCTGTACAGTGAGGGGTGACTGCCCGGCATCACACCCTGCCCCCCATCCCTCCCCCCCACACACAGACAGACACTCACAGAGAGGCAGGGCAGGCAACGCTGATAGCTGTAGGGTGTGGGGTGACTGCCCGTCCTCCTCATCCCCCCACACACTCACCCACCCACCCCCTCCACAGAGAGGCAGGACAGGCTGCGCTGAGAGCTGTACAGTGTGGGGTGACTGCCCATCACCACCCTCCACCCCCACCCCTCCAACTACACCCCCCTCCCCCAATACACCCAGACACTCACAGAGAGGCGAGGCAGGCTGCGCTGATAGCTGTACAGTGTGGGGTGACTGCCCGTCACCACCCTCACCATGGCCCCCCACATCAACGTCAGTCCTGACTGCTTCCTGGGGGGCTCGTCTGTAACCATCGTGTGCATGACCATCATAATTATCGTCATCATGATCATGACAATGGTGATAATAACTATAGTGATGATGATGGTAATAATGATAATAATGACACTACAGCCCAAACACAGAACATCAGTCTGTATTCTAATAATGATTATTATTATTTTCATCATCATTATTACTATTTTCATTGTAAGAGGTGTTGCTGTGTAGGTATATTTGTAACGCTGTATTGTGTGTGCATAAAATGGATGGATGGATGGATGGATGCATGTATATAATGTATGTATGTATGTATGTATTGTATGTACAAGTTTGTATGTGCACATATGTTTATTGTGGGTGACTGTGAGTCGAGGACTGAGTGTGTTTTGTATACGCTTGTGTGTGGATTATAAAGTACTTTGTGCAATGAGGAAAGCGCTGATAAATGTCCAGTCAATATTATCATTATCTAATTATCACACCCTCATAAGAATAAGACTAATAATCAATAATAACAGTAATAATAATAAAAGAGGCTGATTCTTGAGAAGAGACAAACTGAAATGCTTTCATAAATATCCATAAATATATCTGAATGACAGGGATAAATGACAAAACTTAACAAACTCAAGAAAACAGAAAATGAAAGAAACAGCAGACCACAGAGAGACTGGAACAGTAGACCACAGAGAGAGACTGGAACAGTAGACCACAGAGAGAGAGACTGGAACAGTAGACCACAGAGAGAGAGACTGGAACAGTAGACCACAGAGAGAGAGACTGGAACAGTAGACCACAGAGAGAGAGACTGGAACAGCAGACCACAGAGAGAGAGACTGGAACAGCAGACCACAGAGAGAGAGAGACTGGAACAGCAGACCACAGAGAGAGAGACTGGAACAGCAGACCACAGAGAGAGAGACTGCAACAGTAGACCAGAGAGAGAGACTGGAACAGTAGACCACAGAGAGAGAGAGACTGGAACAGCAGACCACAGAGAGAGAGACTGGAACAGCAGATCACAGAGAGAGAGACTGGAACAGCAGACCACAGAGAGAGAGAGACTGGAACAGCAGACCACAGAGAGAGAGACTGGAACAGCAGACCACAGAGAGAGAGACTGCAACAGTAGACCAGAGAGAGAGACTGGAACAGTAGACCAGAGAGAGAGAGACTGGAACAGCAGACCACAGAGAGAGACTGGAACAGCAGACCACAGAGAGAGAGAGAGACTGGAACAGCAGACCACAGAGAGAGAGACTGGAACAGCAGACCAGAGAGAGAGAGAGAGAGAGAGAGGAACAATAGACCACACAGAGAGAGACTGGAACAGCAGACCACAGAGAGAGAGAGAGAGAGAGAGAGAGAGAGACTGGAACAGTAGACCACAGAGAGAGAGACTGGAACAGCAGACCAGAGAGAGAGAGAGAGAGAGTGGAACAATAGACCACAGAGAGAGAGACTGGAACAGCAGACCACAGAGAGAGAGACTGGAACAGCAGACCACAGAGAGAGACTGGAACAGCAGACCACAGAGAGAGACTGGAACAGTAGACCACAGAGAGAGAGAATGGAACAGTAGACCAGAGAGAGAGACTGGAACAGTAGACCACAGAGAGAGAGACTGGAACAGCAGATCACAGAGAGAGAGAATGGAACAGTAGACCAGAGAGAGACTGGAACAGCAGATCACAGAGAGAGAGACTGGAACAGCAGAGAGAGAGACACTGGAACAGCAGACCACAGAGAGAGAGACTGGAACAGCAGACCACAGAGAGAGACTGGAACAGCAGACCAGAGAGAGAGAGAGACTGGAACAGTAGACCACAGTGAGAGAGACTGGAACAGCAGACCACAAAGAGAGAATGGAACAGCAGACCACAGAGAGAGAATGGAACAGCAGACCACAGAGAGAGACTGGAACAGCAGACCAGAGAGAGAGAGAGAGAGAGAGACTGGAACAATAGACCACAGAGAGAGAGACTGGAACAGCAGACCAGAGAGAGAGAGAGAGAGACTGGAACAATAGACCAGAGAGAGAGAGACTGGAACAGCAGACCACACAGAGAGAGACTGGAACAGTAGACCACAGAGAGAGAGACTGGAACAGTAGACCAGAAAGAGAGACTGGAACAGCAGACCACAGAGAGAGACTGGAACAGTAGACCACAGAGAGAGAGACTGCAACAGTAGACCAGAGAGAGAGAGAGAGAGAGAGAGAGAGAGAGAGAGAGAGAAACTGGAACAGTAGACCACAGAGAGAGAGACTGGAACAGCAGACCAGAGAGAGAGAGAGAGAGAGAGACTGGAACAATAGACCACAGAGAGAGAGACTGGAACAGCAGACCAGAGAGAGAGAGAGAGAGACTGGAACAATAGACCACAGAGAGAGAGACTGGAACAGCAGACCACACAGAGAGAGACTGGAACAGTAGACCACAGAGAGAGAGACTGGAACAGTAGACCAGAAAGAGAGACTGGAACAGCAGACCACAGAGAGAGACTGGAACAGTAGACCACAGAGAGAGAGACTGCAACAGTAGACCAGAGAGAGAGAGAGAGAGAGAGAGAGAGAGAGAAACTGGAACAGTAGACCACAGAGAGAGAGACTGGAACAGCAGACCAGAGAGAGAGAGAGAGACTGGAACAATAGACCACAGAGAGAGAGACTGGAACAGCAGACCACACAGAGAGAGACTGGAACAGTAGACCACAGAGAGAGAGACTGGAACAGCAGACCACACAGAGAGAGACTGGAACAGCAGACCACAGAGAGAGAGACTGGAACAGTAGACCAGAAAGAGAGACTGGAACAGCAGACCACAGAGAGAGACTGGAACAGTAGACCACAGAGAGAGAGACTGCAACAGTAGACCAGAGAGAGAGAGAGACTGGAACAGCAGATCACAGAGAGAGAGACTGGAACAGTAGACCAGAGAGAGAGACTGGAACAGTAGCCCACAGAGAGAGACTGGAACAGCAGACCACAGTGAGAGAGACTGGAACAGCAGACCACAGAGAGAGAGACTGGAACAGTAGACCAGAGAGAGAGACTGGAACAGTAGACCACAGAGAGAGAGAGACTGGAACAGTAGACCACAGAGAGAGAGAATGGAACAGCAGACCACAGAGAGAGAGAGACTGGAACAGTAGACCACAGAGAGAGAGAGACTGGAACGGTAGACCAGAGAGAGAGAGACTGGAACAGCAGACCACAGAGAGAGAGAGACTGGAACAGTAGACCAGAGAGAGAGACTGGAACAGTAGACCACAGAGAGAGACTGGAACAGCAGACCAGAGAGAGAGACTGGAACAGTAGACCACAGAGAGAGAGACAGGAACAGTAGACCACAGAGAGAGACTGGAACAGCAGACCAGAGAGAGAGACTGGAACAGTAGACCACAGAGAGAGAGAGAGACAGGAACAGTAGACCACAGAGAGAGAATGGAACAGTAGACCAGAGAGAGAGACTGGAACAGTAGACCAGAGAGAGAGAGAGACTGGAACAACAGACCACAGAGAGAGAGAGAGACTAGAACAGCAGATCACAGAGAGAGAGACTGGAACAGTAGACCAGAGAGAGAGAGAGACTGGAACAACAGACCACAGAGAGAGAGACTGGAACAGCAGATCACAGAGAGAGAGACTGGAACAGCAGACCACAGAGAGAGAGACTGGAACAGTAGACCACAGAGAGAGAGACTGGAACAGTAGACCACAGAGAGAGAATGGAACAGTAGACCAGAGAGAGAGACTGGAACAGCAGACCACAGAGAGAGAGAGACTGGAACAGCAGACCACAGAGAGAGAGAGAGACTGGAACAGCAGACCACAGAGAGAGACTGGAACAGCAGACCAGAGAGAGAGAGACTGGAACAGTAGACCACAGAGAGAGACTGGAACAGTAGACCACAGAGAGAGAGAATGGAACAGTAGACCAGAGAGAGAGACTGGAACAGTAGACCAGAGAGAGAGACTGGAACAGCAGATCACAGAGAGAGAGACTGGAACAGCAGAGAGAGAGACACTGGAACAGCAGACCACAGAGAGAGAGACTGGAACAGCAGACCACAGAGAGAGACTGGAACAGCAGACCACAGAGAGAGACTGGAACAGTAGACCACAGTGAGAGAGACTGGAACAGCAGACCACAAAGAGAGAATGGAACAGCAGACCACAGAGAGAGACTGGAACAGCAGACCACAGAGAGAGACACTGGAACAGCAGACCACAGAGAGAGACACTGGAACAGCAGACCACAGAGAGAGACTGGAACAGCAGACCACAGAGAGAGACTGGAACAGTAGACCACAGTGAGAGAGACTGGAACAGCAGACCACAAAGAGAGAATGGAACAGCAGACCACAGAGAGAGACTGGAACAGCAGACCACAGAGAGAGACACTGGAACAGCAGACCACAGAGAGAGACTGGAACAGCAGACCACAGAGAGAGACTGGAACAGTAGACCAAAGAGAGAGAGACTGGAACAGCAGACCACAGAGAGAGACTGGAACAGCAGACCACAGAGAGAGACTGGAACAGTAGACCACAGTGAGAGAGACTGGAACAGCAGACCACAGTGAGAGAGACTGGAACAGCAGACCACAGAGAGAGAATGGAACAGCAGACCACAGAGAGAGAATGGAACAGCAGACCACAGTGAGAGAGACTGGAACAGCAGACCACAAAGAGAGAATGGAACAGCAGACCACAGAGAGAGAATGGAACAGCAGACCACAGAGAGAGAGAATGGAACAGCAGACCAAAGAGAGAGACTGGAACAGCAGACCACAGAGAGAGACTGGAACAGTAGACCAAAGAGAGAGAATGGAACAGCAGACCACAGAGAGAGAATGGAACAGCAGACCACAGAGAGAGAGACTGGAACAGCAGACCACAGAGAGAGAGACAGGAACAGCAGACCACAGAGAGAGAATGGAACAGCAGACCACAGAGAGAGAGACTGGAACAGTAGACCAGAGAGACAGGAGGGTGGGGAGGGAGAGTTGGGGCGCAGGGTGGGGAGGTTGGGGGATCTACTGTGGAAAGATGTTTGTTTTAAGGCCTGGCTTGAAAGAGCAGAGTGTAGAGATATGACAAAGTGAAAGAGGAGACCTCATTCCATGTGTGAGGTCCAGAGACAGAGAAAAAGTGGTCACCGACTGCACAGTTTTTGAATCTTGAAACAAGGTAACAAAGTGGGTCTGGATACTGATCATTGAGAGAGAGAGAGAGAGAGAGAGAGAGAGAGAGAGAGAGAGAAAGAGAGAGATGCAGTGTAGAGGTTAAGGCAGTCACACAGAAAGGAAAGGGCAGATTTGTTTGTGCATTTATGACAGAATGCCAATTTTGTTCTTTCTTCTGTGTGAAACATGGGAAGTAATGGAGAAACTGCCAAAGAGGAGTGACATGCTCAATTTTCATGAAAAGATTTTTAAAATAATTCTTTAAAAAAAAAGCAGGCAAAGCCTTCAACTGTAGTTCAAGGCTCACATTGTGACACCCATTTATTCCAGCACAATATTTACTGAGTCGGAAAAGAGAGAGAGAGAAATGGGGAGGTGTTGGGAAATGGGAGAGCACCATAGCTGTTTTTTTGCAACAGGGGTATTTGTTTTAATCACACACAGCTGTAACCATGACCTTTGATCTCTAACCTTGACCTTCAAAAGGGTTGATGTGACCAACCACAGCACCAGGTTCAAAGAAAAGGAGTGGTTCTGGTGGGGAGTCATGGTGGTGATGTGTGTGCATGTGTGTGTGTGTGTGTGTGTGTGTGTGTGTGTATGTGTGTGTGTGTGTGTACAAGAGTGTGTGTATGTCAAGGAGTGTGCATAAAAATGCATGAAATGTGGGATGCATGTCTGTGCATGTATGTTTGTCAGTAAATAAATGAATATTACAAAGACACCACACCACCTATTCGTAACCAAGGATTTCTTTATCAACCACACATGCAGTGATGTAAATCTACCACTGGTATTGTATCAAAAGCAATGGTTCAGGGGTTTTTTTAACCTTCATTTGCCCACAACAGGTTTCCTGTTTAAACTCCTTCTGCCTCTGATGTGGTGGCTTTTCTAGGCAAGGCAGACTTAGATAGGGGTAAGGGGTGGTAGGGATGGGGGGGGGATAGATGGGAGAGAAGATATGAAAGGATAGACAGTGAGATAGATGGGGGGTGGTGGACAGGACAGCAAGCAAAGCAGGAAAAACAAAAGACACAGACTACAGAAACAGAACGAACCAAACATATGACCTGATAAACAGCTTTTTTGGTGCTTTTTTTCCCCACAAGAAAACTTAAAAATAAGATTGATGTTCAAGATACAACATTCTTTTTTTTTTTCAAATTACATTTCTTGGTGGACACAAATCAAAGACTTATATCCACAGAGGCTTGTAAGCAAAGAAAACAAGTGCAAGTTCAGAGAAGTGTCATGCACTATAGATAGCAACTAGTACTGAGTTGACAACAGTATCTCCATATAATGATAAAAGAAACATAAGTGAACTGACACACCATATCAACAATTATACATGCGCTCAAAAAAAGAATATTATTATATCAACAATAAGTATATCAATCAGAACAAATGGTATAACTATCCCCATATAAAGAAAAATGATTAAACATGATGCTTGTGACAATACTATTTGTAAGAATGGTGTTTTACAAACATAAAACAAAAGTTAAAACACACTGATTACATATCATACCCATAAAATCTGAGTATGACTGCCAATATCAACAAGCCCACTTGAAGATGTGAGTACAGGTATAAGGATATACAGTCCACAAGTGCAGAAATAAATAAAATTACAAGTGAACTTGGGAGTTTAGCCCACAAACCCGGAAAGACAGAAAATGACATATCATGAGATATGATACTCACACATCCATCCCCGGTACGCCAGAAGAACCCTCAAAAGGTAGCGTCGGAAGTACAGGAGGATGATAAAGAAGATGAGACCAGTGACAAATGAAGTGACAACCACTTTCACAAACTGTGGGGTGCCTGCAACAAACAAGCACCATCCAGTCACATTCAGTTCTATCTTTTTCTCCATTAAATCTGTGAAGAGTCACTGGTGTGCCATGCAGAACAACTGTTCACAAGATTCCTCCTCATAGTTGTGCTTTCAAAGGCTTGTCACTCATACCACACAGTCTCTCAGCATGAGCCGACAGTCATCACACACATGAACATGACAATGGTTGAGTCAAAAAAACACAGCAGGAAACAGAAAACACACAAAAAGAGAACTGAAGAAGCAGTGTGTGTGTGTGTGTGTGTGTGTGTGTGTGTACGCGCGCGCGCGTGTGCGTGTGCATGTGTGTGTGTGAGTGTGTGTGTCTGTGTGAGTGAGAAAGGGAGTTGTGCGTGTGTATTGGCATGCATGTGTGTGTGAATTCCTGTGTGCATATGTGTGTGTGTATGTGAATGCTTGTGTGCACGTGTGTGTGTGTGTGTGTGTGTGTGTGTGTGTGTGTGTGTTAAAGTCAAAATTTTATTTCACGATGGAACACTGAATGAGCAGCAACTGTTTTTTTACACCAAGCCATCTGAACAAAAAATAAGAAGCAAAAAAAAAAAACCAACAACAAACAAACAAAAACAACAACAACATAAAGTAAATCTAAAAGAAAGAAAAAACACTAATACAAACAAAATACATGAAGTTCTGCATTTCTCATTCACACAAAGAAATGTAAACACACATGTATGTGCACGATTACTTCACCCCAACCACATTTATAAACGTTTCCCCATCAAACACAAGTACACAATCAACGCAAATATACCCAAAACATTAATCGAATAATAAATCATAAAAAATCTAAAATGCATGTGTGCATGTGTCTGTATCAGTGTATGTCAGGTCAGGTCATTAGATCTGCTACTGGTAACCTGTAGTCCAGTACAACCTGCTCAGGGTCGGGTTGCCAGCGACTAAACCGGCACTCCCACTGCTCCCTTCCGGGACTGGTGAGGCGGGTGGCTAGACACCCTTATGGAGATCCATAAAAGGGCGTCGGCTCAGGAGAGCCACCGACGGCCATCTAGCTCCACTGTGCTGTGTGCATGCCACACTCAGTTGGCCCCCGGGGTGTGTCTACCCATGCATGCGAAGTCTAGATCCGGCAGAATCTGCGGAAGAAACCTATCGGTTCAACGGAGAGGAAGGCGGCTACAGCAACGCACTGTGGAGTGCAGAGAGCAAGATGAGACACCGAAAGGATATCTTGGTCATCCACTGCATCCGTGCTCATCCTCCAGTCATCTCGACTTCGTCTTGCCACTGGAAATTGGTGGACCCGGACGAGAGAGTGAGGTCGACGTTGCGCAACTCCTCTTCACTTTAAACAAACTCATCGCGCAAGTCATCAGTCATCCAAAATGACCTTTCATCCTTCATCACCCCCAAGTCCTGTGGCGACAGGCGAGCGACGAAACGACAGGTGTGGGTACACTGGCAGCCGTCTGAGCGTCTGAGCAGCCCTCTTTAGGAATGCACTGCTCACCTCCCTGGCATGAGGAAGGGGCTAGAAAAGGTGCCCTAAAAATTGCCTGCTCCATATCACCCTGGCCAGCATACCGCGGCTGGCGGGGACCCTACATCAGCGGTCGAAACAAAAAGAAAGAAAAGAAAAAAACAAGGATCGTTCCTCTCACCATTGGTGCTTGGAACATAAGGACTCTCCTGGACAGAGATAACACGGACAGACCTCAAAGGAGAACGGCACTAGTTGCATCCGAACTCGCCAGATACAACACTGACATCGCAGCCTTGAGTGAGACTCGGCTTGCAGGCGAAGGCGAGCTCTGTGAACGGGGATCTGGTTACACCTTCTTCTGGAGTGGACGAGGAAGCGAAGAGCGACGTGAGGCTGGCGTTGGTTTTGCAGTAAAAACAGCACTTGTCAGCAAGCTAGCTGGAATCCCAAACGGAGTCAACGATAGGCTTATGACCATGAAACTCCCACTGGCATCTGGCCAGAAGCACCTCACCATTGTCAGTGCCTACGCCCCAACCATGACCAACCCGGATGAAGTGAAGGTGAAGTTCTACGAGGGCCTTCACTCTGTCATTGCTGCTATCCCTAAAGCAGACAAGCTCATCATTCTTGGGGACTTCAATGCTAGAGTTGGCTCTGACTACATCTCCTGGGGTGGAGTGATTGGAAAGCATGGTGTGGGCCACTGCAACCCAAATGGATTGCTTTTGCTTCAGACCTGTGCAGAGCACGAACTGCTGATAACCAACACAGTTTTCTGCCTCCCTACCCGTAACAGGACATCATGGATGCACCCTTGCTCAAAGCATTGGCATCTCATCGATTACGTCATCGTCAGGAAAAGGGATAGGCAAGATGTACGTGTAACAAAGACCATGTGCGGCGCCGAGTGTTGGACAGACCATCGCCTTGTAGTCTCGAAGCTGAATATTCGAATCCAGCCCAAGAGACGCCCCCAAGGCCAGAAGGCTCCAAAACGGCTCAACATCACTAAGCTGAATAACATCACCATCAAACAGTCCTTTGTGGAGCTGCTGGAAGATCATCTGGAATCTGCCTCTCTGGACAACCAGAATGTGGAGTCTGACTGAAGGACCCTGCGTGAGCTGATCTATAGTACAGCTTCAGAGACCCTGGGACCCATGACCAGAAAGCACAAAGACTGGTTTGATGAAAACTGTGATGAAATCAAGCAGCTTCTGGATGAGAAACGCCGTCTGCATCAAGCCCACCTGAGCAACCCAAAGTCCACATCAAAAAAGGATGCGTATGATGCCATCCGCAGGACTGTTCAGCAAAACTTACGCCAGATGCAGGATAAGTGGCTGAGTGACAAAGCTGATGAGATCCAGGGATATGCTGACACGCACGATATGAAGAGGTTCTATGATGCCTTAAAAGAAGTCTACGGTCCCACATCCTCAGGATCATCCCCCCTCCTCAGTGCAGATGGGAATACCTTGATCACCGAGAAGGAGAAAATTCTTGAACGCTGGGCTGAGCACTTCAACAGTGTCTTAAATCGCCCTTCCTCCATAAATGATGAAGCCATAGACCGTCTCCCACAAGTCCCCATCAACGAAGCACTGGACATCCGCCAACACTTCTTGAGACCCAGAAAGCAGTCCGTCTGCTATCCAGTGGCAAAGCACCTGGCTCAGACTCTATACCAGCAGAGGTCTACAAGGATGGAGGCACTGTGCTGACTGAGAAGCTCCATCAGCTGTACTCACTCATGTGGAAAGAAGAGACGATCCCCCAGGATTTCAAAGATGCATCTATCATTCACTTGTACAAGCGAAAGGGGAACTGGCAAGCCTGTGATAACCATCGGGGCATTTCCTTGCTCTCCATCACAGGCAAGATACTTGCCAGGATCCTACTAAACCGCCTCACAGCACACCTTGACCAAGGTCATTTGCCTGAGAGCCAATGTGGATTCCAGAAAGAGCGCGGAACCACCGACATGGTGTTTGCTGCAAGGCAGCTGCAAGAGAAATGTCAGGAGCAAAATGCTGATCTGTTCTCCACCTATGTCGACCTCACTAAGGCCTTCGACACCGTGAGTAGAGAGGGACTGTGGAAGATCATGGCCAAGTACGGATGCCCTCGGAAATTTATTTCCTTGGTCAGCCAATTCCATGAAGGCATGCAGGCTCGAGTCCAGGACAATGGCAAAACATCTGCTCCTTTTGCTGTCACAAATGGTGTCAAGCAAGGCTGCGTCCTGGCTCCGACGCTGTTCAGCCTCATGTTCTCTGCAATGCTTACTGATGCCTTCAGAGATGGCGATGTTGGAATTGGCCTAAAGTACCGAACAGATGGCAAGTTGTTTAATCTCAGAAGGCTTCAAGCAAAAACGAAGGTTATGACAGACATCATCAGAGACTTTTTGTTTGCTGATGATTGTGCCCTCAACGCTGGATCTGAAGCTGACATGCAACTCAGCATCGACAAGTTTGCCACTGCCAGCAGGAACTTCGGCCTTACCATCAGCACGAGGAAAACTGAAGTTCTCCATCAGCCAGCCCCAGGGAAACCCTACGTTGAGCCCAACATCACAGTCAACGGTCAGAGACTCAGTGCGGTGGAGCGGTTCACATACCTTGGCAGCACACTGTCACGAAATGCGACCATCGACGATGAAGTGAACGTCAGGATTGCAAGAGCAAGCGCAACTTTTGGCAGACTCAGTGCAAATGTCTGGAACAGAAGAGGCATTAGTCTTGAGACCAAGCTAAAGGTCTACAGAGCAGTAGTTCTCCCCACACTACTGTATGCCTGCGAAACTTGGACAGTGTACCAACGACATGCCAAGAAGCTGAACCACTTCCACACTACATGCCTCAGGAAGCTACTGAACATCAAGTGGCAAGACAGGACCCCAGACATAGAGGTGCTCGCAAAAGCCACCTTTCCCAGCATCTTCACCATCCTGATGCAGTGCCAGCTTCGCTGGGCTGGACACGTGGCGCGCATGCCAGACCATCAGCTGCCCAAAAGGCTCTTCCATGGCGAGCTGCAACAAGGGAAGAGATCACACGGAGGTCAGAAGAAGCGCTTCAGAGATACTCTGAAAGTCTCTCTTAAAGCGTTTGATATCAACCCTGACTCCTGGGAGGAATCTGCAGTGGACCGTGACAAATTGCGTGCTGCTGTGCACAAAGGCGCCAAGTTGTGCGAGGCCAACAGGACTGCTGCAGCTGTTCAGAAGAGGCAGGCCAGAAAGTCACGGGCAAACAAGCTCCCTGACAATGATATGCCTGTCTTTGTCTGCCCCAACTGTCAGCGAACATTTCATGCGCAGATTGGACTATTCAGCCATCTGCGCATTCACAGATAGATTCATGAGCATCCTCCCCCCCACCCCACCACCACCCTCCCCCCATCCCCCAGCTGGATGACAACGATGGTCATCATCGATGTCGATGGACACACCACCACCATCAGTGTATGTGGTGCATGGGTGAATGCATGGATGTGTATGTGTGCGTGCATATATGCATGTGTGCGTGTGTGCATGCATATGTGTCCATATGTGTGAGTACCTGTGTGTGCATGCATGCACATGTGCACACATGTGTATGTGTGTGTGCAAATGCCTGTGTGCATGTGCATGAATGCCTGCGTATGTGCATGTAAGTGTGTGCATATGTGTGTGTGTGAATGTGCATGTGTATGTGTGATTGCTTGCGAAGGTGTGCATGTGCATATGTCTGTGTGCATGCTTCCTGTATCCAAGCATGCCAACCGCATCATAATGGACAAAAAGACTTCTGATGACACATAAAAACGTAAAGGATGCACTGCAAATTCAGCAACTGGGTTCCTAAGACATTCTGAAAATATCTGGAACAAACATTCCAACAGTGAAAATCTTAAATGGAAGTTTTTCATTCTGGGACCCCCAAGTACCATGATAAAATAGTCCCTGAAATTTTTAACTGACCAGAAGCCCTGAGAAGTGTTTTTACAGAAATCAAAAAACTTCAACACTGGCAAAAGGCTAAATCATTCTTGCTGTGTTTGTTGTCACTCAGCAGGTTTTGAATGAAGATAGCACTTCATGTCACGTGACCATGCAGCATTCTCTTGATAAACGTCAACTTGACTGCAATATAACAAGATGGTCAGCACATCCAAGGATCCACTTAGATATCATTAGCACAGATATAGAATGACCTTTTCTGACAGGAATGAGGTGATTATCTGTAACACTGTCTAATATGAGACATAACCGTCAACCACTCCTGCTATGAATGTTACAGAAAGAATATTATCTATTACTCGTAATATGAAACTTATCTGAGTTACTCTTACACAAAAAGATTTTTAAAACAAGAGAGGCAAGGCCTTCAAGACTCACTTGTGATAAATTAATTCCCCTAGCATTAATTACAGAGTAATTTCCCTTTTTTACTATCTGCACCAAAACGTTTGCAAAATAAATAAAAATTCCATGCCTAGCAAAAGGAGTTCCTGTTTGAACAAAAAATGATAATAATGACTCCTCTTGTTGTTGTGTCAGAATAAGAGGTCAAAGTGCCAAGTTTAGAGAATACAAAAAATATAAATATAACAGTAAATGCAGTTTGCATATAATTAGGCTTCTTTTTTATTTTTTTTGTGCCCATCCCAGAGGTGCAATATTGTTTTAAACAAGATGACTGGAAAAAACTGAATTTTTTCTATTTTTATGCCCAATTTGATGTCAAATGAGAAAGTATTTGCAGAGAAAATGTCAATGTTAAAGTTTACCACGGACACACAGACACACGGACATACACACACGCACACACACACACAGACAACCGAACACCAGGTTAAAACATAGACTCACTTTGTTTACACAAGTGAGTCAAAAAGGAAGCTCCATTCTACCAGACACTTTTTTTCTTCTTTTCAGTCTGTGAAGAGTCAATTGGGCGCCATACAGAATTGTCCACCACATTCCTCCATATCTGTTGGTTGTGTGTCTGGTTCACTACACACTTCACAATGCTTACATTTCTACTATGACAAACAAAAAACAAAACAAAAAAAGTTTTGAAAATAGGGTTCGAATAACAAGATCTTTGCTCTACAGTTTTTGCAAGTACACACTTGCACACATTGGAACACTAATTGCATCTTGAGTAACACTGGCGGACTTATCCTTCTTGCAAAAGGAAGTTAGCAAGACCAAACGTCACATATTATTTGTGCACCAACAAGTATGCACAAACACCTACACAACAGAATTACCAGAGTGAGAGGTTCTGAGAGAAAGAGTGGGCAAGGGAGAATACAGTGTTTCAATATTGTTGCTGAAAAAAAAAAGTTTACCTTTAGGTTTATTTTTTTCAAAAAGCAAATTGTCTTCTAAACTGTAAGTTTGGTGGCAGGTGTGAAAAATAAAGACTTTTCCAGACGCAACAGGATACAACATTTATTTCCATGACTTTTCCACACCTGGGAAAGGTCTTTATATTTTTCAAACATTTCTTCCTGACTTCTATGACTTTGTGGGAACCATGAATTTCATACAACACACACCTGTTTTCACCTGTGATCAGGGTTTGAGGACCCATCTCAGGATGGTGTTGTGTCCTGGGAAAGACACTTTACTCTGATTTTGCTCACTCCATCCTGGTGTGAATGGACACCTGACTTCGGTCAGGGA
Source organism: Babylonia areolata (assembly GCF_041734735.1). Lineage (NCBI taxonomy): Eukaryota > Metazoa > Mollusca > Gastropoda > Neogastropoda > Buccinidae > Babylonia > Babylonia areolata. The sequence goes on along the minus strand of NC_134910.1, from coordinate 19,257,227 downwards.
AGGTTGAAACAGCAGAAGGGAACTGGGTCTAGCCTTGCTATGCTGAACCCTAAACACAGTGGATATGAATTCACTGCTCCTGTAGCCAGAAAAGGCTTTGGGACCTTTAACTTTATACTTTTATAACACTTGGAGGCACCTCCCCCCCACCCCCTCTCCAGTCCTGCAGAGCGTCACCTTGGGGCAGAGGCAGCAGGTGGTCAGTGACCCAGGTCAGGGTGGCCACCAGCCACCCCATCAGGGGCAGTTGGTATAGCTGCACCACTGTCAGCCCCACCACCGCCACACTCAGGTTCCACAGCGATGTCGGCCATACCCCGTTACGGATAAGGTTCCTGCAACACAACACACACAGGTATCATACAACCACAAAGACAATGTACCATGTAGTGCTAAAATTAGACAATGGACCAGGTGAGATCATGTTGCAAGGAATGGAGGGACTCTGCCTGAGGCTGCCGAGGAAGACTGCCAGCAATAGGACCTGAAAAATGGGTGCATGTGACAAACTGTTTAGGGATGTCAGGGAAGACTGCAAGTAGCAGAATACACACAGGTCATACAGCCACCTTTATTTTGTAAGTAAATGTCTCCACCCTGGATTCAGGGACTGACTCCCATAGCCATAGACTAATGTTTTGCAACATGACTTTGCAAAGTATGGAGTTCTATAAATATCATTATACTTGAAATTACTTGTAATATGGCTTCTGGTAATGCACAAATTGCACAACACTGTATCATAATATTTTTTGTCATGACAGATTTCTGTGTGAAATCCTGTCTGTTCTCCCTGGGGTGAGGGTGTCGCCACAGAGCATCAACACCCTTTTTTCCTTCTCTTTTTCCTAACAGCCAGTGAATTTATTTTACTGTCAGAGTTGATTTTTCTACATAATTTTGCTAAGGACAAGGGTACGCTGCACAAGAGACCTCAACAGACCTTGTTTCATCGTCTCATCAGGTGTTGTTGTTTTGTGTTCTAGTATTTTGGAAATTTTACATTATATCTTGATGTTGTGGCTGAATCAGGTTGGGTGTGGGGCTTCTGATCCAGTGTTAGAGTCTGAGGCCTCATTTCACCGTGGGGTTGTGTCCTGGGGAAAGGCACTTTACTTACTCACTCCACCCAGGTGTTAATGAGTGCCTGACTTGGGTCACAGAAGGTTAAAGTGGTGCGAGAGGAGGATTGGGCACCCACCTTCCAATGCCAAATCTCTCAACAGTGGATAGGATTTATGAATTTACTGCCCCCATGGCTGGAAGTGTCAGAGGCTAAGGAACTTTTAACCTTTAAACCTAATTTTCAACAGGAATCAGTTTCACATGTATATATGTACCATGTTGGCAATGTCAGTTTCACATGAATGTGCCATGTTGGCAATGTCTTAGAATGGTTTATGAGCTGACAATTCAAGCAATTAGATCATAAGTGTAAACAAGGCCCGTGGCTTGCATGCAACTGATGCCACACTCATACAAGCATGTGTACACACACAAAAAAGAATTAACAAGGCATGTGATGTCAGAGAGAATACATAATTTATTCATCACACAACAGCAAAGCATGTGCGTCATAATACAGTTATGATCTTCCAAACCTCAAGTTCTGGAGATTTTCCTGTGTGTGTGTGTGAACACATGTATGCATGTGTGTGTGTGAATGTATATGTGTGTGTGTGTGTGTGTGTGTGTGTGTGTGTGTGTGTGTGTGTGTGTGTGTGTGTGTGTGTCTTGTGTGTGTGTCTTGTGTGTGTGTGTGGAGTTTTTACCCTTCCCAACTCATCCTGCTTCTGATAATGATATTCCCCTAACCTTTCTCTCCCAAGTTCAACTGATACCCAACTTATCACACTCAAGTCTAAACCTGCTTGATCTATCTCTCTCTCTCTCTCTCTCTCTGTTTATCTGGTCTGAGCAGACATAATTTGACCTGTCTGACTTGTACCTTTTGAAGACCACCTATATTCACTTCTAGGGTACGATAGCACCCATCAGAGACATTCACGTTTGTAATAGTTCATTATAGTGATACTATATTCTATTAATCCACATGTCTGATTATCGGAACATGGCCTGAGTGCAAAGTGATGACATTGTCACCAAGGGGGTAATAAAATAGGTCCCTGAAATTTAGGAAACTAAAACTGGAAATTAACTAGCCGCCGTGGCGAAGTGGTTAGCGTCGCGGACTGACGGCTGGGAGGACGCGGGTTCGAATCCCAGTGGAGGTGGGTTTTTCGGCCCGTGGCCGGCTCCTACCCAGAGTTGAGTGTGCTGTGGGCTTAAATGGGGAGACTGGGACCACACAGTCGAGTGTCATCCACTTCAAGGATGCGTCTTTGGGTGTGTTACTCTAATTACCTGACCAACACTGCAAGTGTCTGTATCTCTCGGGCCTGGTTAACACTGGGATATCATTATGACAGGAAGCGTAGAGTACAGCCTTGTCACGCAGTCCCAAACCAAAATGGACCTCCATAGCAACATCGTCATCATCATCGTCATCCTCCTCCTCCTCCTTCATCGTCATCAATATAAACAAAATAGTCTCAAAGTCTGTGGCCTTTCATGCCCTGCTCTCATGGTGACCTCAGTTTTGATACCCCTCCACTTCCGTGCTTGGGGTGAGTCCTGTCAATGTCGTCAGTGTCGGCAGATTCATGGGGGGCTATTGTTTGAGGGATGTGGTGGCGGTCTCCACTCTGGGAGGGACGCTCACTCAGTCTGGCTCCGCAAATAAGCCATTATTGTCGTTAGTAGGGGGCTTAGTAGGTGGTGTCCTAAGTATGTTAAAACAGAAAAGACACCACTGAACACCACCGAAGTGACTCAGCAGCAGTGCAGGGTCTCTTCTGGTGTGTGGCCTCCTGGCGATCTAACATGGATGGTTCCCTGTGGACTGCCGACGCTGGAACTGCAAAGGACGAACCTGGGTGTGGCCGTGTATGGGGGAATCTAAATGAGCGGCGTGGGAGTAATGCCACTGAAACGGTGCAGATGATGGGGCAGCAAAAAACAAAAAAACAACAACAAACAAACAAAAAACTGGAAATTACCTACCACAGGTAATTTTGCTTCAAAATATGCATAAAGCTTAAAGACAGATGTCTACATGTCCCTGAATCTAGGATACTAACAAGGCAATGTCACTCCAAAACATACACGAAAAAAATTGAAATTAAAACAAGTCCCCAGATTTAGGATTAAAAAAACAACAACAAAAAAACCCACATAATATCCCTTAAAAAAAAAAAAAAGTGCACTTGTGTAAACACTGATGTTAAAATTGGTCCCAGAATCCAGGATACAAAAATAGCCAGTTGGTGAAGTGATGACACAATTTGGAACAAAAGCAATGACATCAGAGGTCAAGGTCAAGCGTAAGTGTGGTGACAGGTTTCAGAGGGCAACGTGATGGCATGTGATTTGCTGATAACTGATGAGCTGCTGCGTGATGATGGGAGATAAACAAACAGTAACCAGCACGCACTGGACTTTGGAAGTGTGGAGAAAGGACAGTAAAATGGAGAGGGTGTGGGGGAGAAGATGTCATTTTGTGTGAGTGGAACTGGAAGGGAGGAGGGGGAATGAGACTTGTGTGTGTGTGTTTATGTGTGTGTGTGAGAGAGAGAGAGAGAGAGAGAGAGAGAGAGAGAGAGCTAGCATGTGAGAGAGAAATATAGTGCAAGAGAAATTGTGAGAAAGAAAAAGAGAGAATGTGTGTGTGTGTGTGCAACAGTGAGAGAGTGTGTGTGAAAGATCGAGAGAGTGTTATGCAAAAGAGAGAGAGAGAGAGAGAGAGAGAGAGAGAGTGTGTAGACGTGTGTGTGTGTGTGCGTGCGTATGTGTGTGAAAGATTGCGAGAGTGTGTGTGCAAGGGTTTGGGATCTGATCTGCTCTGGTCTTGTAAAAAGCCACTTTCAAAGAAGGCAAAAAGCCCTATTGTTATGTGTCAAAACAAATTATTTTAGTAACGAAAGAAAATTATCCAGTATCAAGTCTAAAACATGTTTCTTTATATCTACCTGCATGCTCTTCCTCAGCTGTTACTCAAGGTTGCATACCAATTATATAGAACTTCAGGACTGTACAATAGGTCAGCCAGGGTGACTCTGTGTATGTGTGTGTGTGTGTGTGTGTGTGTGTGTGTGTGTGTGTGTGTGTGTGTGTGTGTGTGTGTGTGTGTGTGTGGATGTGTGTGTTTGTGTGCATGTGTGTGCACACGTGCACATGTTTGTGTGTGTAAACTAATAACACACACACACACACACACACACACACACACACACACACACACACATATGCAAGCATGCATAAATAAGTGTACTTTTAAGCTTGCATGCATGCAGAATAAATTTACCTTGAACAAGTTGAAGTAACTGTGCAGACATGCTCAAGCCACACAAATTCGTCATAATTTAAGACATCATTTAAAATTGCATAATTACAGTCAGAAACAAGACAGAGCTCACTAAATGCAATGAAAAGAAACACAAAACATGAGGAAAAAAGGTTTTTCAACATATTTCTGTGGGGTGTAAATTCACCAAGACTGACTCAATAATACACTGTGACAGGGTCCAAACTCCAAACAGTTTGTGTCAATAATGATTATAATAATTTCTTTTAATTTTATACAGCACTTTAATACAAGTTCAAAACGCTTTACATATCCAGTATTAAATGAATTGAATAAACAAACAAAATGCTATGGCAACATATAAAAGAATCATAAACAGTCATAAAAGCACAATAATTAAAACTATAAAAACACAATTCACAAGACTAATGAAGAGATACCATTGTATCTTCAGGGGTTTATATTGGCTATCAATGAGGGACTTTTAAACCCACACCCCTAACCTTATATATATATATATATATATATATATATATATATATATATATATACAACAAAGACTTTTCACATTTCTTCACCTCCTTTGTGGAAAACAAAGACATGTCACAGGGTCTGGGTTGATTATTCACTGAAAGTCCAACTCTCTCTCTCTCTCTCTCTCTCTGACCTTCAAACAGTCACATGGGAAGAAATAAAAGTTGAATGTGTGGCAATGAGCAGGGACGGAGGGACAAAGATCTTTACTATGTCAAGTCTTGCCTTGCTGCTTTGTCCTTAATGTGTCATTCAGTTTTTTGTCTGTTTTTTTTCCTTCCAGGAGTACAAAAAAAATTATGGTCAGGGAAATTCAAATAAGAGAAAAGAGGGGGGGACAGCTACAATATAACTAAGTACAAATAAGATGTTTTGCAGTTTTACATGCATACCAAGATTTTCTTTTTATGCATTTTATTTTTCAAAATTATATATCATACTTTTTGTCATGTTAGACTTTGTCAGCACCAACTTGCAATGTCTTAGTGTGTGCCTTTCCTGAATCTATGATCAGGATTTCTAACATACACAGGACCAACAGCAATAAATGTTTCTGTGGCTGACAGTGATAATGATACTGATTCCGACAGCAGCAGTATGTATACACTATACAGTCTGTATTTTGGAATTCAATGAAGTTATCAAAAGTAAACCAGCAGCCTCAACCCCCTTGGAACTGGTCTTCCCAAAATCTGTCTAAACCAGCCACCCTGCCCCAAGAAAACGGAAATTAATGTGCATTTAAACTTATCTCTCTTTCTCCTTCTTCCTCAGCCTGAAATCTCAGATCCACCATTGGTCACATTTTTGCACAAGATAAAAAAGCAACTGTTTTTAATCCCACCATTTTGGCAGCCACATTTCATCTTCAGGGATGATGTCTAAATATGACACCAATGTGCACGTTTTGTTTTAGTGTCATACATCCCACCAGCTTCTTCTGTGAAAAAGATTTTTTTTTTATGCATGCATTCACTCGAAAGACCTCAGTTTAAAATATCAACCAAAGGACTTAGAGGGGATTAAAGTCTGCATAAATGTTAACTCTCTTCAAACCTGGGTATTTTAAGTGAGAATCAAACCCCAGACCCTGGAACAAGAATCTGACATGGCTAAACAGGCCCCGTGGACTTTGCTAAATCTGCATGAATACAATAAATGTATTAAAAATTTAATATATACACACACACCAAAAATACATTCATTTATATTACATAAATATATGGAAAAGAAGAAAACTTGGGTAAGCTGTTACAAAATATATCTTCATATTAAATCCTGTTACTTATACAACAGTCTAGCTGACCACAACAGGGCTATTTCAATTTTTCAGGACTTGGAATCCCTCTAACCCAGCTAAAGATAAACCAAACAGTGCTAAAACCAGTAAAAGGTCTATTAAAATGACATTAAAAAGACCAAACCTATCATGTCTTGGAGTTCTTCAGTCATGGTAAAATCTAAATTGAGTTAAAACATTCACTTCCTTCAGGAAGTTGAGGAACTGAAAACAGCACCCGGAGGAACTTCTCAGAACAAGGTCTTCATGGAGCTGGCTGTGAAATGTTTGTGTTGGATATCTTGTGTTGCTTTGTATTGTACTAATTAATTTTTGTCACAGATTTCTTTTTCCTGCGATTATTTGTATCTGTAATCTGTAATATTGTATTGGAGTATAGATTTTTGTTTTTCTACTTCTATGTCCTCATGTGCTCATGTGGTATAATGCATTATTAAATATGTATTGTCTCATGCGAGGCGCTTAGAGTCCATTATATGGGGAGTTTGCGCCATATGAGTACAATATATTATTATTATTATTATTTCTCAGGGAGAGCATGCGACAGTGCGATGCCATCTCTTTTCTTGTTCTTTTTTCTGTCTAAAAGTGTATAATTTATTTAACTGGCAAAGTGGATTTTTCTACAGAATTTTATCAGTATTATATATATATATATATATAAAACTTTTGTTGTGATAGGTTCTTTTGAACATGAAATGCATACTGCACATGGGACCTCAGTTTATCCTCTCATCTGAGAGATTAGTACCCAGATCACCACCCAAAACTTAATGAAGGGGTGGGTAAAAATCCTGGTCCATATGAGACTTACACCCATAGATATATAGACACTTCCTAGCCAGGTGCATTACCTCCAGGCCACCATTCCACTTCTTGCTGAGGTTCCTTTAAAAAATTAAAAAATAAAAAAGGCAAGAATGATCTGTAGTTTCCTACAATAGTAGATAGGTTGCTTGTTCTAGGCTAGAAATTCCCAGATATCATGAGATAACTTTTAGATGTCCTGGGGACAAGTACATAAAAATAATAAATCTACTTGTCTCCCAAATTTCCACTTGCCCTCCCTAAGTAATGAGACAGTTAATAAGTAAAAGTAACAACCACTGCACCAGTAGTGTAATGACAAATCAGGACATCATTCATTACAAAAAGTATTAAAAAAATTACAGGAAACCGAAAACCTGGCTGGGGTTTGAGGCTGAAAGTGTTGAAGTGAAAAGGGGGAGATAGGAAGTCTGTACTGAAGCTGACTGCTCATTCACCTTTCATTGACAGTCAGAAACAAGTTGCCCAATGGACAAGTGGAGAGAGCATTTCCACCTAGTTGTCCTGGACAAAAAGATGGGTGAGTATTTTGAACCCTGCTGCCGCAAGTAGCTGTGCATAATAATAGAACTCCACTGCCAATAGACTGTGAATAGTGGCCCCGGCATGAGGAGGAGTGACAGATAAGCTGTAGGCAAGGGTGCCAGCATAAAGATCAAAGGGGTGCAGATGTAACAATAATATGCACTGTGTGCCCTTTTGATTACCACTGGTTTATCTCTTCTGGCTGATGTAGTACACATATAATGATATATATATATAATATATATATATATATTATATGTATTCTTTTTGCTTCTTCTGTGTTGTCTTATTCATGAGTACTGTTCACTCCGTCCAATTCAACTTTTATGCCAATTCAAACTGTTTTTGTTTTTGTTTGTGCACTGAATCTTGTGCAGAGACAAATCAAAGTGCTTTCACATCAGTCATACACACACATGCATAACTCTAAAACTGAAGAAACTGAAGACAAGGAAGAGGCAGGAGAGGGAGGCTACCTTGGGAAGAGGTGGGTTTTAAAGCCAAACTTGAAAGAGCTGAGTGTGGAGACCTGACCAAGCGAAAGAGTAAGTTCATCCCAAATGCAAGGTCCAGAGACAAAGAAAGAATGGCCTCCAACAGTGGAGTATTTGAATCTGGGTATGCGTAAACAGAGTAGATCCGAAGCTGATTGTAGAGAGTGAGATGGAGTGTAGAGGCGAAGGCAGCCACAAAGACAGGGAGGGACAGATTTGTGAATACATTTATAACATTGAGTGCTGATCTTATACTTTATTCTGTGTGAAACAGGGAGCCAATGGAGATGTTGCAAAAGAGGAGTGATGTGCTCAGATCTTTTCTTTCTAAAGGATGAGACAGGCAGCACAGTTTTGTATGCACTGAAGAAACTGAATGGATGAAGCAAGCAAACCAGACAAAAAAAGAGAGTTACAGAAGTCAATGCAAGCAAGCAAACCAGACAAAAAAAGAGAGTTACAGAAGTCAATGCAAGAGAAAATGAGAGAAACGACAAGTCTTGATGTTGCGTCGGTGGACAGATATTTCCGAATGGAACTGATGTGTCGCAATTGATGGTAGCAGGACTGACATGTCTGACTGATAAATTTTTGCATGGACAGTGTGTTGTCAAAGACAACGCCAAGGTTCCTGACTGAGCTGGAAAGAGGGATGGATGTACTGCCAAGTTTGATTTTGTCAGGTGTGATGGAAGAGAGTTTTTGTTTAGTTCCTATGTAGTATGACCATTGCTTTGGTTTTGTCTGCATTAATTGTAACTTATTTAGAGTCATCCAGTTTTTAATGTCCAGGAAGCAGTCAGATGTTTCTTGCAAGAGCGAGAACAATTTTTCAGGGGTATCCTTAAAATGAATTCCAAAGATTGTTCACTAAACTGACTCAGCAGTGGTGCAGCGTTTTATCTGATGTGTGGCCTCCTTACATCCTAACACTGGCATGCCCTTCTTGTGGACTGCCTGCTTTTGGACTGTTTAGAAGACAAACCTGGGTGTGGCTTTGGGGAAAGAAAGGGGTGGAGTGGGGTGCAGCGCCACTGAATGGCAAAATGGCAGAACAATTACAACAATCATCTATGGATTCTCTGACTATGCAGTTCAGTAATTGATTAATGCAGCTGAAAACAAGTGACATTGAATACTGCAGCCAAAAGCAAGCAATATTGATCAATGCAGCCAAAAGTGATGCTCGTTTCTGACTTGGAAAAAGAAATATTGATAAGAGTTGCTATCCTTGGTTACCATGGAGACAGACTTGAGTTATGGAGGCAGATAGGCATTAAGGAAAGAGCACAGGCAGCAAACTGCAATGTCTGTTTGTTTAATCCAGACTTATGCCCTTCAGTTTCTCTCTCTCTCTCTCTCCGTCCCTCTCAATCAGTTTATACTATCTGTAAGTGAGTGATTCTCTGTGTGTTTGTGCATGTATGCATGCATGTGTGTGTGTTGTGTACTGTGTACAATACAAAACATCCAACGTAGTCTGTGCCCCCTAGTACCCCCTCCCCCTCCCAACACCCCCCCCCCTCCCCATCTCCTTCCTGATTTTTGTTTGTTTTTTGGATTTTTTTGTTTGCACGGTAGAAAAAGGTACGGTACCTGACTTTAGTTGGGGAAGGTTATAACAGCAGGAGGAGAGGATTGGACCCCACTATCCTATGCTTAACCCTAGAGTCTAGACACAATGAACATGAATTCACTGCCCTGATGTCATAAAAGGCTTTGACAGTATGAGGCCTTTAACCTTTATTCTACTGCAATGTGAGTGAACCATAATTATATCAGTCATTCTCACTTCATTGAAATATTTTACAAGAAAACCAAAAATAGGCTCACCCTTGCCATTCCATCACTGATACACATTACACACCTTCGATTACTACCTCCCTCCCTTAGTCTGTTATAAGGAAAGAACTGCTTCTATTTCTGATGTTCTGTTTAGAGGTGATTGGTGTCTTGCATCATTCTGATCATTTATACTGCATGAAAGAAGGGCCATATGTTGTCCTTTTTTTTTTTTTTTTTTTTTTTTGGTCTTTGTTTTAAATTCAGTTCTCAGTCATGAATAAAAGTTTGTTTAAAAAAAAAAAATTTAAACTTCAAATCATAAACCCATGTTGAAGTTATCAAATTATAAAATAATGAATTTCAATGTTTTATTAACCTTTTTTAAAATCAGTTCATTATATATATCTGGCTCTGTGAAGTCACATGCTGTCTGGAGCCTGGTGTCTGTAGTGAGTGGTAAATGGACAGTAAGCAAATTCAGTCAGGGTGCAACTGATCAGAGGAAAAGAAAAATAGCTGAGGAGGTAGAAAGAATGAAGGAGGTCAAAAGAGTGACAGACTGAGACAGTGAAAGATCCACTGTTGTCATCATACATACTCTGACCGACCGATATTGTATCAGACCAATTCTCCAGACCTATTACAGTGTTAGCATATGTGTGTGTGTGTGTGTGTGTGTGTGTGTGGATTATATATATGTGTGATTGTGCATGTATAGAATGCATGTTTAAATATGTGTGTCATCACTAAAGTGTGTGATGAGTGTTGTGCTTGTGTTTATATTTGTGAGAATGAGACTGTGAATTTGTATGTGTGATTGTGCACATGATATACATACATGCATATGTTTAGTGTGTGTGAGACTGCACTGTGTGTGTGTGTGTGTGTGTGTGTGTGTGTATGTGTGTGTGTGCGTGTGTGTGAGTGCACACGCACATGTGAGTGTGTGTATGCGTGTAATAATGTTCCTGGTAGACGTGACCAACATTACAATCACGAGTCTCCACTATCTCTGAACTAAGCTGAAAATGAATAATAAAATACAGGGCTTCAGACTGGCAGTGCACCTGAGTCACCGACAAATTTTATCTTCAGATACTTCCAATGTCATCTTCCTCTGTTTCTCTGTGTGTAGGCCTGCTGAGCATGCAGTTCTTTCCTGTTGCTCAGTGGAAACATAAAAAATGCATGCAGTTTGACTGACCCATGACCTTTGTATTTTGGACCCTCACTTTCACTTGCTGGGGATCATGTAGCCTATAGATGGTTTTTGTTTCCCCAGCCAGTCTGAAGCTCTGCATACATGAATACTTGAATAGATTCCCCTAAGTGGAATAGTTATTTTTGATAAATTGCATTTTATAAACACAGTCTTGACAATCATTCTTATTGTATTCAAATCATTCAATGTAGGTCCTTTACAAAACGCAATAGAAAAATGTTGTTTTTTAACATTTTTTTGAATAACTTTGTATAAATTGTAAGGAGTTGGGTATCTCTGCTCATATTCAGTTCACACTTGAGCTAAGGGCTGAAACACTTGACTGGCTTCTTCTCTGAAGACCTTGTATTGTTCAGCTCTCCCTGTTGTTGTTGTTTTTTTATCACTGAGGAATTGGGTACGGGAATATCTTTGATCATATTGAGTTCATACTAAAATCATTAAACGAATTTTTTTTTTAAATCAAAAGAAAAGTGTTATGTTTTGACAACATGAAATAATAATTCTAAAACAACAGGCCTCAGCGTGAAAACTACATTTGCCTTTCATCGATTCCAAGTTCAACAACTATCGAGCAATACATCAGCATTTATTGTATTCAGCAGTTGTCTGATCTGTTTGTCAGAAAGGAAGGGTGGATGATGAGGGGCCAGGGTTTACATGAATAAACAGCATTTTATTGTAGAGATCTACTTATAACACCAAGGGACTCACCTGATACGATAATAACGGCGCTTTGCTGTTCGCATCCACAGAATGTAGGTTTCATGCCAAAGACTTCCCAGATCAGATTCATATTGATACTGCTTTGTGTGACCCTCGTCAGTTTCCATTGCGACCATATTCCGTGCTTCCGCCATGGCTGCAGCACCTTTTTATCAACGAGACTTTCGCTGATCACCAATACAGTTAGTGCATAGTCTGTCGTCTGTCTGCGACTCCAACCACGTCCCTTCTGTTCTGCAATCGTCGGCCTCAAGCGTCTTGCGCGCAGAGCAACGTTTTACTCTCCACAACAAAATGCCCTCAGATTAATTATCTCTAAACCATAACGTCTCTAATAGACACTCAAAATTTTGTTGCACACAAAATCTTATTGCTTGCTGTCAACGATGAAAAGAAGTCAAATAAAGCAATCTACCACAACTAAGATATAAAATGAATCATGCTAATTTTCACGGTACAAAATAGTTTCCCCCGATTCTTAATCACGTGACTATCATCAAGCGTGGTTCGTGGTTGCGGTTCTTTCTTGGGCCCGCAGATTCTTTGAAAGAAATCACAGTAAGTCGGGTTTTATTTGCAAAATTTTAACGAATTTCGATGAATAAGCAGATAAGCCACATTATGCATAGCAAAATTAATTCATTTTGCCCATAGGATGGCTTTAATCGTTATTTTACTGTTTCGTACCACCGATCTTTCGGCCATGTTGGATTCTTCGATTGTTTTTATTTACTATTTTTAAGCACGCGGCTTTTAATTAAGATATATTTAGAGTGATTTCATTTAGGTGTGTATTAAAATCCACAAGGCATTGATTTTTGTACAAAGGTATGTTGCTTTTAATTTCGTGGCAGCTATCCTTGATGCACACGGTATCAAAATAAAATGAACGAATTCATCTAGCGGGAACGTTCTCTTGGAGTTACCGAACATGGACGCCGCCATGATGGGTTTCGGCAAACTTGGATCCGTTCTTTCGATTTCTGGACAGATCTTTGGGCTCCAAATATAGATTTGTTTATTCCGATATTCATGCTTGAACAACCTGTTTATGTGTTCAGAATTATGAAGTCCATGATCACCCTTCTGAACTTCTCCTTATTGATGTCACGATGTTTGATGCGAAGCGTATTTCATCGAGACTGAGAGAGACTTTCGTATTTGTACTGAAGTGAAAGAACATTTTTGCAGGAAGTCGAGTAATGATTTGTTGTTGTTTTTAGAGCAAGCCACCCATTAAAACTGGATGAGGTATGTAGAATATGCGCTCACCAGATGTGAATACCACATTCGACTCTGCAATCGGATTTGATATAATTCTTACAAATTACAAATGACAGTTAAGTAAATCATAATTTATATCTTCTTCTTCTTCTTTCCGTTACACGACCAACATCGACTTGCCGATGACTCTGTTGTGGTTCATGCATGCTGGGTATTTTCATGTCTCTATAAACCACCAAACACTGACATGGGTTACAGGATCTTTCACGTGCGTATTTGATCTTCTGCGTGCGTATACACACGAAGGGGGTTCAGGCACTACCAGGTCTGCACATGTTGACCTGGGAGATCGGAAATATCTCCACCCTTTACCCACCAGGCGCCATTACCGTGATTAGAACCCGGTACCCTCAGATTGAAAGTCCAACGCTTAAACCACTCAGCTGTTGCGCCTGTTGATCGTTTTTATTCTGTTTCCACTATAAGCAATGATAACCTTTGAATCTTACATACAGCAAAACATTTGACAGGTATTTTTCTTTTACTTGCAGATGTAATAAAGTACTGTCAGACTAAGTCCTACAATAACAAAAGCAACACCATTGTTATTTTGTTTTTGTGGGTGACTTTACAGCTTAGTTTTGCTTGCACTTGTGGCTATACACTCACCCCAATTTATTTCTTCTACTGAAATCATGTGGGTGGATGTTTACTGTGTGTGTGTGCGCGCATTAGTGTGTGTGTACATGTGCATGTGTAAGGCAGATTTTGTGCGTGTGTGTGTGTGTGATTATTCATATCTGTAATTTGTGTTGTTGTCTTGGTATGTATATCATTATATGTATGTATATGTATGTATGTATATGAAATGTGGAGTGATGGCCTAGAGGTAACGCATCCGCCTAGGAAGCAAGAGAATCTGAGCGCGCTGGTTCGAATCATGGCTCAGCCGCCGATATTTTCTCTCCCTCCACTAGATCTTGAGTGGTGGTCCGGACTCTAGTCATTCGGATGAGACGATAGACTGAGGTCCCGTGTGCAGTATGCACTTAGCGCACGTAAAAGAACCCACGGCAACAAAAGGGTTGTTCCTGGCAAAATTCTGTTGAAAAAAAAACCCCCAGAAAACCCCACTTTGATAGGAAAAACAATTTTTTTTAAACTGCTTGCAGGAATAAATACAAAAAATGGGTGGCACTGTAGTGCAGTGACGCGCTCTCCCTGGGGAGAGCATCCTGAATTTCACACAGAGAAATCTGTTGTGACAAAAAGAGCAATACAATACAATACAATACAATATATATAATTTTATATATTATACATTATTCTCTGAGGTATGGACCATTGCGTTAGTAGATTATTGGTTGCCAGGGGTTGACTTATCCAGAATCAGCTGTATATCTTGGCTCATGTACATGCATGCAGTGGAGCACTGTGAGTGTTTGTGTGTTCAAATACATAAAATTGATCTTTTGTAAAGTGCCAGGAGCAGTTAATGTGGATGGGCGCGGTATGAATTATTATTAGAATTCATTTGATATAAATTGAGAGTTCTTTTTTCTTTTTCAATGTTTCATATAAATTTGTGTATGTATATGTGTTGTATACAGTCAGTATTCTGTAAGAAAATTAAATGAAACTGTTTGAGCATACAAATAATGCAGGCTAATACAAGAGTAACACAAATAGAGAAACTCCCACTCACTCTCACTCTCTCTGTCTCACCTCTCCATTCTGTTTCTCGGTCTTCTTACTGAATATCTTTGATTACTATTTGTACAAGTACAGTAGTCATAGAGTAACAGTTGCTCTAGTTACAGACAGTGGCATGACAGACCCATGTCTGTGGTTAAAAATGTGTTATATCTTAAATGCATTCAGGTTAAGATTTGGATTCACTGCAGCAGATAATAAGTAGTATTAACTTCTACTTGTGGTGAATGGGCCAGATAATTATAATTCCACAAAAACATCGTGACTTCTCTCTCTCTCTCTCTCTCTCTCTCTAGTTAGTTTAATCTTGGAGGAATTGTGGCATAATTGGTTTGGCATTGATCCAGTGTCTTAAAATTAATGCATTCAGGTTAAGTTTTGGATTCACTGCAGCAGATAGTAATTAGTATCAACCACTGTTTGTGGTGAATAGGTCTGGTAATAGTAATTCCACAAAAAATATTAGTGATTTTTTTTCTTTTTCTTTTTTTTAATTAAAAAATTTTTTTTTTAAATAGTTTAGTCTTGGAGGCACTGTCACAGAACTGGTTCGGCATTGATCCAGTGTTCACCAGTGATGTGTTGCTTGTTGCAGGCCTGAGGTCTCCTATTGATCTGGAGTCATGTCCTTTTGAAAAGCACTTTACTCCTATATTCCTCACTCCGCCCAGGTATGAAAGGGAAGATTAAAATAGCAGGAGGATTGGACCTCGCCTTCCTGTGCCGAGCCCTTGACATAATGAATATGAATTCACTACTTCAGTGGCCTTACAAAGGCTATGGAGCCTTAAACCCAGATGTAGTCTTGTCACCTGAGGAGAGTTGTGTGCTGTTTCAGTCTGACACAGCAAGTGTGGTAGCCATCAGCAGAGATGGGGCGGCCACGGGGAGGAGGGTCAGGAACCTCATACGGGCTGCGACGTCGCAGTGGGGGTGCTGTGATTAACCCCATGCTGTACAACACAGGAGTGGAGTTGATGATGGAATGCGTTGATGATGTGCTTTCACCCAGCCAGGTATGGTATCATGGAGTGTACGTGTGTGTAGATATGGTATATATGTGGATGGTTGTCTTGATGTATCAATTTTACTAAGCCAAGTAAGGGGTAGAATGTCAGTGTGTGGGGGTGATTGTGATGGTGGACATGATTTCTCTTTGCCAGGTAGGAATGAGTTCACTCAGCCAGGAATGGGAATAGTTTGTCAGTTTGTGAGGATGATTGTGATGGTAGATACGAATTTCATATACCCAGGTAGGAGGATAAATAAAATATTAATTGCATGTGTATGCATGTGGTGTTGATTTGTGTGGATGGTTGTGAGGATGGTAAATTTTATTCAGCCTGATAGGAGGACCCTTGATGCAGTAATTTTTCTCACAACAAGCCCAGAACAATAAGCATCAGCATAAAGGCCATAAGGCATCAGATTTTCTGTATTGAAGGACAGGTGGTCAGGATTTTCTGTGATTTTTTTTTTTTTTTTTTTTCCTTAGAAAAATCCCTTTGAATTTCATCTGTCACTGAGTGATTATGCTGATGATCAGTAATGCTAAACAAGCAGTGCAGTATAGAAACCTGTACATGATGACAGATTGAAGCGGCCAGGAAGGCCAAGGAAGAGTTTAAAAAGGCCCAGAAAAAGATTGAAGAGGCCAAGGCAGAGGCTGCCAGAGCAGCTGCAGCTGCACAAGCTGCAGCCAAAGCGGAAGCTGAGAGGCAAGCTGCAGCCAAAGCTGAAGCCGAGAGACAGGTAGCAGAGGCAGCAGCAGCAGCAGCAGCGGCAAACTTTGCTAGACAGCCAAGTTCATGTAAGTCATCAGGATTTTTGTTGTTGTTGCTGCCCAACACCCAACCACCTCCGATCCCCATCTGCACCATTTCAGTGGCATTACTCTCACACTGCTCATACTAGGTGCCCCCATTCACAGCCACAACCAGGGTCATCTGCTGCAGTCTAAGAGCCAGCAGCCCACAGGAACTATCAGTGCCAGGTCACCAGGAGGCTACACACCAGAGGAGAGAATGCACTGCCTCTAAGTCACTATGGTGTTCTTCAGTAGCGCCTGCTCCTATTCAGCATTTATGCAAGACACCGCTTACTCTGCTAACTTACTGACAACAGTAATCACTTAGTCATGGAACCTGACTGTGTGTGTGTCCCTGTGTTTTGGGAGTGGAAACCACCACCACACCCAACAACAGTACACTAAAGACAGTAACAGGAACTTACTGTAAACATGAAACTGAGGTCACCAGTTTTCCCCTGTAATGCTGAATGAGGATGATAACAAACATTCTTGAATTCAGTCAGGACTGACAGTATTGAATTTTTAAGAATGCTGCAAGTTTTGCTGAATACTTTAAAGTTTTCTTTTTCTTTTCTTTTTTCTTTTTTTTTTACATCCAACAATTTCCCCTTGACCCATGTCTCATTTCTGTTCTCTATGCCAGTGACAAGCAGCACAACAAAGCAACACTGCATCACATGCAACACAAAATTGACATGGCTGGTCACAAACAGTGTTTTCAAAATACAGCAAGCTGCTTTTCACTATCATAACTGCTTAGGAATTGATTAAAAAAGAAGAAGCTTTTTGAGGGATAGGAGATTTCTTCACATTAACTTTGACCTGTACTGTCATTGCTGATACAGGTTTTCATCTCACATGATTGGCACAACCATGAATATTAGTCTCTGATCTTTGTCTTGTGCCTGTGTATTTCTGTTTATATTTTACTTCAGTGTTGAACTTGACAATGTTTGATCTGCTTCAGAGGTGGATGGAAAAAATACCCTGTTAATTGCATACTTCATTTGCCTAGTAAAACTTTTGTTGTGTTTCATTAAGCTTCACGCGGCAGTGGCTCCACCTCGCCAGACATCATGATTGTCGGAGAGAGTCCACCCCGCATTGGTCAGAAGATGGCGCCACCACGCTCGGATAAAACATCAGTGCCAAAGCCCATGTCCGGCCCAATCATCAACCCTATCACCACACAGGGGGTGTTGCCACCACATGCAGGTGAGTGGAAGTCTGGGGACAGGTGTAGGTTTTGGACTGAGACTTGTAGCTTGCAGGTTTGCATCAGTGAATATTCGTGAAGCACAACATCCGAACCCTAGAACATATTTCAGGACTGCTCATCGGTTTTTTTCTACCTCATCTTCACTGTTTCAGAGGCATTACTCCCATGCCACTCATTCTGAGTCCCCATAAGCAACCACATCTTGGGTAGTTGGCCAATATGCAGCCATACTATGAATCTGCCGACACCAAAGATCTTGACAGGAATTCACTTCAGGTATGGAAGTTGAGAGGTCGCAATGAGAGCAGGTCAGGCCACAGAAGTGAGACTTTTAAAAGTTTATTTAGATGATCACTGAAGATAACGAGATACTGGTACTGCAGTGAATGTCCATTTTTTATGTGTTAATAAGTGACAGAAATGCTCTCTATACATCCTTTGAATATATATCTGATATATCCTGATGTGACTCGGACAGGCCCAAGAGATACAGACATTTGCAGCATTGACCCTGAAACTCAAACAATCACTCCCAGAGGTGCATTGGTGAAGTGGGTGATCTTGACTGTGTGGTTCGAGTTTTCCTGTATGAGCCCATAGCACACTCAACTCTGGGTATGAGCCAGTC
Organism: Babylonia areolata; assembly: GCF_041734735.1. Taxonomy (NCBI): domain Eukaryota; kingdom Metazoa; phylum Mollusca; class Gastropoda; order Neogastropoda; family Buccinidae; genus Babylonia; species Babylonia areolata. Next base: position 19,238,856 of record NC_134910.1, on the reverse strand, counting down.
ATGGGTGGTAGAAACCCACCTCTGCAGGGGCTTGAACCCACATCCTCCCATTTGTCAGTCTGTGACATCAACCATATCGCTGTGCAGCTGATTGGACAGCTCAGTTTACCCAGACATCACATATCAAAGCTGGCCTGATGAGACACAGTTGCAAAAGAAGCTATGGGATTAAAAAGAGGTGCTGAGAAAGACAGCAGACTTTGCCCTCTGGACTGGCAGTTCAAGCACGGCTTGGGAAGGCTGAAAATTTAATTACACATACATTATGGTTGCATTTAAGAGCAGACCCCAGCAGGGGCTCTTATTCATACCCTAGGCAAAATGGCTGTCAGTGTAGGATGGATGAAACCAAAAGTACCTAGTTGGTTAGTTCCCTTGCTGTATAATCACCTCCCTCCTGTTTATGTTGCAAACTGGAAGGGTTTGCAAGTGCTCCATGAATGTGATAGTTTCTCAGTAAAACAATTTTTTAAAATTTAGTGCTCAAACCATTTGGCCACCATCCCCATCATAAATGAATACAGAATGAATGATGCGTTGCCTACAGCGGGAGTGCCCCAGGAAATGTACCAGTTTTCCCAGCCCGGACAGAACAAGAACAACAACCACCAGCAGAACCAGTGGTTCCTCCGCCCAATCCAACCAGCTGTGGTATGTGGGTGTGGTGTGTGTGTGAGTGCGGTATGTGTGTGCATGTGGGTGTTGGGTATGTGTGTGTGATGTGTGCATGTGCTGTGTTTGTGTGGTAAACCTGTGTGTGATATATGTGTATGTATGTGTTTGGTTTGTGTGCATGTGCATGGGTGGATGGGTGTGTGTGTGATAGAACTATCATCCTTGTTACAGTGGGGTGTTGTGGGGTCCCCACCTAAATTTAAAAACAAACTGGAACTGGTGTAGATAGCGACCAATTAGACAGAAAGAATGTAATACACACACCATAGAAAAAATACCAACTGGTCATCATGTGTCATCAATCTCTCTGATTAATATTAAATCAACAAAGAAAAAGAATACCAAGTGGAAAACGGGTCAGAACAGAGACAGCCAAGCATCACACAAGTGCACGGACACACAGTCACAAGTGCCAACACAGAGACAGCTAAGCATCTCTCTCTCTCTTTCACACACACACACACACACACACACACACACACACACAGAGCCTAATGTAACACAGAACATAAACGCACTCACACAGAGGTGACAACACAGAGACGGATAAATGTCACAGACTCGCATTCCAACACGCATGCATAACACACACACAACTCCACTCCATCATGCTTGAAAATATGAAAATCATCTCTGCTTTCTCTGTGTTTCCCCCACTCCAGACTCAGCAGAGCTACACGCCAGCAGGCCTTAAACAACAAACTGGTAAGTTCTGGAATGAATGGTCAGTGTAGAAGGGTATTTCCTTGTGTCTCTGAGTCCGGTTGATTCTGTGATGTACTCTGAGAGTGCAGCCTTTTCCAGTAGTGCCCAAACCTAAATGAAACCCCCCATAGCAGCATCTTATCACCCCCATCATCATTCATTATCATTGAAACATAGAAACCAATAATATCCCAAATTCTAGGACACGAGAAAAGGCAGACAAATTCCTTGGATCACACGGCTGAGGAGGGGGGGGGTTGGTTTTTTTTGTTGGTTTTTTTCTTTTTTCTGCATTCATGGGCTTGAATTCCCACATTCACAGATGTATGAGTGGGGTTTCGCATATGTGCCCTTTTTTTGTCCATAAGGTAGTGTTTCTGTTTTCTGGGGTGTGCATGCTGGATTTGTGTGTGTTTCCTTTACTCACTGAACACTGACATGAATTTTAAGATCTTCATTTGATACTCCATAATTGTATACTGATGATTGGGATGCAGGCATAGCAGGTCTTCACACACGTTGACCTGGGAAATTGGGAAAAAATCTCCAGGTGATGAAACCAGGATCGAACCCAGGACCCTTAGATTGAAAATCAAATGCTCTAATTTTGTTTAAACCACTCGGCTTATGTGCCTGTTAGGAGACAGCATTGACTTGTGTATGTTGGCGTTTTGAAAATAACAGTAAATTATATTAGTTTTGTGATTCAGAGTTAAACCAGATAAAAAAAATAAAATAAAAAAAAGCATATGTATTATTTTACTTGTATAAAGCTTATTTGTTTTACAGTCATTTATACAACAGGCTGACTGCCAGAGTAGAGCTGACTTCAGGCACTCATTATTTGTTTCCTGTGTCATTCAGTCAGCCTTCATTGAGGCACATTCATGTATAGGAGTGCACTTTTCTACAGAATTTTACTTTGGACAACTCTTTTGGTGCTGTTGGTTCTTCTAGTATGCAAAGCACATGGGATCTTGGTATTAAATCTTACTCGATTGACTGTCATCAAGACCACCCCTCAAGGTCTTGTGGAGGGGGTGAGAAAATTCTGGTGAGGTGTGGGATTCATCCCCATTCATTCAGATTCTCTCGCTTCCTAGCCGGAGTGTTACCCTTAGGCCAACACTCCACATAACACTCCACCTGCTTTATAAGTGGGGCATGCTGGGTGTGCAGGGAACATGGTGACCATTGTGTCAGGAACTTCAGGTCTGGGCATCAAACGGGCATTCAACATGCCTGAGGAGGTGATGCCGATACCCCCAAACAAGAAGTCCCGTGGTCGTTTGGTCATGGACGGCAGTAATGGCAGTGGTGAGTGGGAAAATGACGGAGTTTGTAGGGAACATACACACACGCACGTCCACCACACAATGCACATCCACATGTGTGTGCATGCATACAACAAACACACACACGTACACACACAAAACATCAAAAAACAAAATCACTATCCCACCCTCTGTCACACACACACACACACACACACACACACACACACACACACAGGACACTATTTTAAAAAAACTAAAAAAAACTATTCCACCCTCTCTCTCTCACACATAGTAGACACACACACACTTGTTTGTTCTGTTAACACCATTTTGATATCCCTTGTGGACAATATCCATGGCATGGTGTCAATAACAGTGAAGTACATATAAGATCGTCTTAACTGTATTCTAATTTTATTCTTTTTCTTTTCTTTCTTTTTTTTCCATGATTTCAATAGCAAGATACACATTTAGAAGTTATCAAGAAAGAAAATGTTACATTAAATGGTCATATTTCCCATCATTTTAATATGATTTACCTGAAATGCATGGTAAGAGTATTTCTTTATTATATGGATTTCAGTATTGGCATTTTTGTGATTGAAGGGACTGTGGGGTTTTTCCTCTACCTTTTACTTATTTTACTTTGTTTTGGAATTAAGTCACTCACTTTGGTTCAGCAGCCCCCTTGACCATAACAAACATACAAAAAAATCTGACATTATGACCCAATATGCCAGTGAAGGCAGCAGATGTGTTGTCCAGGTGTGAGAGTGATGGTGCAGATGACTTGATGAGCTCATACAGGTGATGTTTCAGGTGGAAACTGGGTGCCCTTGGATGAGTACTACTATGGCAAGATGGAGGGAGACCCCACCTTCACAGAAGAGAAATCAGAGTTCCGTTTCAGGGTAGGTATGGTGTGCCATACCTCCTGTCATATGATCTCTGTGTCCAGGTGGTGTGTTGTGGAGAATTTTATTGTTGGTGTACCATACCCCCTGTCTTATATCTGTGTCCAGGTGGTGTGTTGTGGAGAATTTTATTGTTGGTGTACCATACCTCCTGTCTTATATCTGTGTCCAGGTGGTGTGTTGTGGAGAATTTTATTGTTGGTGTACCATACCCCCTGTCTTATATCTGTGTCCAGGTGGTGTGTTGTGGAGAATTTTATTGTTGGTGTACCATACCCCCTGTCTTATATCTGTGTCCAGGTGGTGTGTTGTGGAGAATTTTATTGCAGGTGTACCCTACCTCCTGTCATATGATCTCTGTGTCCAAGTGGTATGTTGTGGAAAATTTTATTGCAGGTGTACTGTACCTCCTGTCACATGATCTGTGTGTCCAGGTGGTGTGTTGTGGAGAATTTTATTGCAGGTGTACCGTACCTCCTGTCATATGATTTCTGTGTCCAGGTAATGTGTAGTGGAGAATTTTATTGTTGGTGTACCATACCTTCTGTCTTATGATTTCTGTGTCCAGGCAATGTGTAGTGGAGAATTTTGTTGTTCAGTGCTAGGCTGTGTTGTGGGGTTGAATGGGTCTTCCATGTGTTTGTGTTCATTTGATTCTTGTTGTATGGTAAGCTTTTTTTTTCTTTTTTTTTGTGGTAAATCCTAGAAAAAGAACAATTAAGGATGTGTAAGTTGAATGTTGTTTGTTTCTTTGTTCAGTTTCCTGTTCTCTCTCTCTCTCTCTCTCTCTATCACATTTATTTTCTATGTGTATGCACACACAAAAACAGCCTCCACTGTTCCTTGCACCATTCTGTCTCCACTGATCTCTCCTTTTTCTGAATTCTGCTCTTCTTTCCCCTCTCTTTGTCTTATTATCCCATGCCTTCTCTGTTGTCTGTGTGCTTGTCTCTTTCTGTGTTTCTCTCTCCAGTGATTTTTAATACATATACATTACCTGACCCACTAATGGAATACGTTACACAACCCACAAGTGCACACTGGCATGTGTCTTTATTCCTTTATTCCTGTTCTAGAATCGGAGAAAACAAAGGTATCTGTGTCATACCTGCCTCTGTTATCATTGCTTAACTCTCTCCATACGAACGGCGAAAGAGACGATGTTAACAGCGTTTCACCCCAATTACCATCATCAAAATATTGCAAGTGGAAGGCTCTTATACTGAAGAGGTGAATGTTGACAAAGAATACCACAATTCTGACGACGGAAGCTAAAGGTTGGGTCATTCAGACACCCACTGGACATCCGAGGGGTTTGTGTAGAGGAGAAGAGAGGACTGGCCGTACCGAGTGAGTTAAGATATGACATGCCCTCTTTACTGGCAGCCATCTTCCTTTCTTGTTCCCTTTGTCATTACAGCTGAGTATTTTTACAGTTTTTCACTTTTGGTTGAATTGATAGGTTGTCAGAATTTCTTTAGCAGTTTGTTTTGTCCTTTTTGTTGGCAGTGCTGGATCTGTACCAAGATGCTGTACAACAATGTCAAAGCCATGATGCACCTTCAAGGCCACATCGACAGCGAGAAGCAACAGAACCTTGACCTCAGCGACCTGACCCAGTGCAAGCACTGCTACAAACAGTTTGACACGCCCTTCGAAATGCAGACCCATATTGAGAAGGTAAACTGGTGGTGATTTTATTTTGTTTTTGTTTTTTTTTGCTGTCCCATCATCTGTATTTCACTGGCATTATTTTCGCACAGACACACACCCATGCACAATGCACATACAATACACATACACATCCTTTTGCAACTCAGACTTCATGTGGAGCACACTCAGGCAGCTTTAATGCAGCAGAGAACTAACAGGCTGTCCAACCCAAGACTTTCTAGTATCAGTTTTGAAGTGGAAATTAGTGTGAAATCACTGAAATATGCAAGTGAGTAGAAACTATGCATTCTTGGTGAAGGAAACTTTCTTGTACATTGCAGGTGCACCTGAGCAACATGAATGTGCTGATGTGTCGGATCTGTGAGAAGGACCATGAGTCGCGTTACGCTCTGACCAACCACATGCGTCAGAACCACTGTGCCTGTGAGATGCCCTACACCTGTCAGCTGTGCCACTTCCGATCCTCCATGTACAGTGACGTCGTCGACCACTTCAAAAAGGTTTCTGCTCTGACATGTATGTGTGTATGTATTTGTCATGTATGCTCAGTCGTGTACAGTGACATTGTCGACGACTTCAATAAGGTCTCCTCCACTCTGTGCTTGTCTTGATGTCTGTCATGTGTATGTTTCCTAGTTGTTCTGATGTGTGTGTGTTTTGGACATTGTCATATGTGTTTGTGCATTGAATGTGTTGATGTGACAGGTCTATTGTTTGTGTGTGTGTATATTTGTCACTTCCACTCTTTCATTCACAGTGACATTGTCAGTCACTTCTTAAAGGTCTCTGCTCTATGTTGTCTTCGTGACTGTCATGTGTGTGTGTGGGATGTTGTGTCATGGTCTGCTGGTCTGTCATGTGTGTGTGTGTTGTTGACAAATATGAATAAGCATGGAACATCAACCACTATGAGAGCTGTCTGTTCTCATGAAAACGAAGAGATGGAAAAATGTACATGAATGGTTTGTGTATATTTGAAAATATCCCCCTTATCTTTCTGCTAAGAACCCCCTCCCCCAGGACTGGGCTGTATGTGTGTGTGTGTTTGATATGCTATCAGTCTTTCACTTTAATGGGATTTGGATTTGATGTAAGTGTTCAGACTTCATGACATGATGAAATGAGTGACCCCACTGTTTGTGTGCTGTCTGTGCACAGCGACACGATGAGTGACCCCACTGATTGTGTGCTGTCTGTGCATAGTGACATGATGAAATGAGAGACCCCACTGATAGTGTGCTGTCTGTGCACAGCAACACAATGAAATGAGTGACCCCACTGATTGTGTGCTGTCTGTGCACAGTGACATGATGAAATGAGTTACCCACTGATTGTGTGCTGTCTGTGCACAGCAACACAATGAAATGAGTGACCCCACTGGTAGTGTGTTGTCTGTGCACAGTGACATGATGAAATGAGTGACCCCACTGATTGTGTGCTGTCTGTGCACAGCAACACAATGAAATGAGTGACCCCACTGATAGTGTGCTGTCTGTGCACAGTGACATGATGAAATGAGTTACCCACTGATTGTGTGCTGTCTGTGCACAGTGACATGATGAGTGACCCCACTGTTTGTGTGCTGTCTGTGCACAGTGACATGATGAAATGAGTGACCCCACTGATAGTGTGCTGTCTGCACAGTGACATGATGAGTGACCCCACTGATTGTGTGCTGTCTGTGCACAGTGACATGATGAGTGGCCCCACTGATTGTGTGCTGTCTGTGCACAGCAACACATTGAGTGACCCCACTGTTTGTGTACTGACTGTGCACAGCGACACGACAGCTCAGACAGTTTGCTGTGCCTGTACTGCCTGCGGGTGTTCCACGTGAAGTTCGTGTCGCAAGGGTGGGGTCAAACCCAGGTCTACTACCATCACCTGCTGCGTCACCAGTCCAAGACGGCCAACCGCAAGTGTTCCGTCTGCAAGCTGTCCTTCTTCAATGCTCAGGACTTGAAGACACACCGCAAGACACACCATCAGCCCAACCAGAAGGGGGTCATTGGTGAGGGTGCATAGGTTGGCTGTGTTGTGTGTGGATTTATTTGTTTGTGTTTTAAAAGCCTTTGGTTCTTGCCTATTTACTAGAATCAGAATAAGGGCATGATAGTGTAAGAGGGTCCTGGGTTCTTTTCAAGTATCCATACCTGGTGGATTAAGGTGGGGTAAAAACAGTAAAACATGTAGATAAGTTTTGAGTGATTGTGGGAGTTGCAGTCACTGAGTGAAGAGGAAGCATTAGGTGTGCAACTATTTTCATAGGAAAATGTGTGTTTTGATATTACGCTGACATTTGAAAGGTCAGAACATTCATGATATTTAAAAATTGCAGTGTTAGGTTGACTCCAGATTGGAAAGGCACACCTGTAATCCTTTCATTGTCACAAAATTAATTGTGTAAAAAATACCTATAAACAAAATATCACTAAAAAAACAAGACAGTAGTTCCATGGGAAGAATAATGTGAAAATATAACAACAGAAAATGTGACAGCGATGGGAGAAGTGCTCTGGAATTGTGGATATGGCAGTGTATGTAATTTCCTTTTGGGGAAAGCAGGAATGTAAAGTGCAGACAGTTTAGACACTGTGTGTCCACATTTGTTATCGATCTTATGCAGAACCATACTTCTCATCAACAAAAAAAACACCAGAAAATCACACAGGAATAACAAACAGGTGTAACAACCCACAATCCCCTCACTTGTCCATCCAGGTGCAAACCAGAAGCTGATGACGGGAGACCAGGTGATGATCAAGGTGCCGGAGACAGGCATCGTTTCCAGCAAAGGAGGAGGGGGTGGAAACGGGGGGCCCAAGTCGCTGAACGCACCCGCGGTGTCTAAAGTGCAGGAGCACCGAGGATTGTACCTGCCCCCAGACACTGCAGTCCTCTACTGCTTTGAGTGCAAGATGCTGATGAGTACTGGTGACCATTATAAGTGAGTGGGATGGGTTGTTTAGTTTTTGGGTGGGTATGTTTGTGTGGGGGGGGCGTGTTATATGAGTATGTGTATGATTTCTGGTGCTTTGAGTGCAAGATGCTGATAAGTACTGGCAACCACAAGTCATTGTCACCTTGTTGTTCTTGTGTGCGTATGTTGTGTGTCCTGCAGGGTTTGTGCTGTCATGGAAGTCTGGAAAAGTCTCTGAAAAATAAGAGTTCTTGCAGAAGTTGCCTCCTTTTCTTAGTGTTTGATGATGTGGAGCTGTCCTAGTTTTGTATTGCTGCCAGAAAAAGAGGGCACTAGCCAGGGCGGCACAGGGGAGGTTACCTACTTCCGGGAGGTTATCGGCCGTAGCTACTTTCGTTTTCTCCGCATAGGCGGATAGTACTTTGCACAGGACAGGAATGTCAGACCCCTGCCAGAGTCTGCACTAGTGGGTCACAGTAAGTATGGTACTTAAACGTAATTTTAGCTCCCCTTTGTCCCGCTGGTTAGCGCCCTCTTTTTCCGGCAGCCATTATGACTCCTGTTCCTGTGCTCTCAGTAGTAAAGTGTGGATTCAACCCACCGACCTGATTTTCTTTACCCTACATTTATCAGCGCAGCTGTGGTCCACAGACCTCTCCCACAATACAGCTGCGGACCTCTGTCTTCTTTGCCCGCACCAATATCCTTAGGTGATACAGTACACTCTACTTTCGTCGAATTCTACTTGAGGGACATCTATCGCTTTAGGGATGATGGCTCATCGACTTCTACCAGAGAGACGTCGCACGCCTGCGGGATGATGGCTCAAGAGGCATCGCTTCTGTGGTAGTTGCACAACAGGCCATCACAGCACACAGACAGTAGAATAGGCAAGCCCTCCACCTTGTCGCGCTATTCTGCACTAGTTGGGTCACGGTTAAGTATGTGTAATTAAAAGGAAATTTTCTATCTAAAATTACGTTTAAATAACATACTTACCGTGACCCAAATTTAAGACCCTCCCGTCCTCCCCGCTTCCTGTTCTCCCTGCTCGCTGCGCTGGTGATGGCATATTGCCGTCAAAAGGGGGTGCTAACCAGCGGGACAAAGGGGAGGTTACCTACTTCCGGGAGGTTATCGGCCGTAGTTTCGTTTTCTCCACATAGGCGGATAGTAGTTTGCACAGGCAGGAATGTCAGACCCCTGCCGGAGTGTGCACTAGTTGGGTCACGGTAAGTATGTTATTTAAACGTAATTTTAGATAGAAAATTTCCTTTTAGATAGAAAATTTCCTTTTTGGGTATGTATACTTTGCTTTCTCTGTTTAGTTTTTTAATGTGAATGATGTTAATGTATATATATTTTTATTTTATTGATGCTGGTTGTGTACCACAGGAAAAAACATAGTTTTTGGAAATGCAGATTGTGTTTCTTAATCTCCTTAATACTGATATGATAACAGAATGAGCCATGTTGTGTGTGTGCAGGAAGTACATCCAGTGTTCGATGTGTCGCTTCGCCACCAGCTGCAGCTTTGCCTACGCCACCCACATGATGGGCTTCCACTCAGGCCAGGTGTCAGCTCTGTCACAGAGCGTGCCTGTGGAGAGGTCCCTGACCCACCCCCTCTACTGCCTCTGTGGCTTCGTCACCAAGTTCGGCAACAAACTCGGTCAGCCATTTGTCTGTGTGTACTTGTCTCCGCAGATTTCTCTGTGTGAAATTCATGTTGTGGTGTTACAGTGCAGTGCCCCCACTTGCTTGCAAGTGTAAAAGTGAGTTTTTCTGGAGAATTTTGCCAGAGACAACACTTGTTGCCATGGGTTTTTTTACATGCACTGAATGCATGCTGCACATGTGACTCAGTTTATCAACTCCTCCACATGTCTGGCATCCAGACCACCTCTCAAGGTCAAGTGGAAGGGGAGAAAATACTGGCAGCTATGGGATTCGATCCTGTGCACTCAGATTCTCTTGCTTCAAATGCAGACTCATTGTCACCAGGCCGTCACTGCACATTATAACTCTGTGTTAGAAATGTCCTCTTTCCCTTTCCTCTCTGTTGCTTCTTTAGCAAGTTTGGCAACAAAGATTAAAATGTATTTGAACAGATATGTTTTGAGATTGTTTGGGAAAATGTGACAGTGGAGCTGTGTCAAGTACATCAAGGCGATGATGTATGTCTGAACAGACATGCATTTTGATCAGTGTTGAAAGATGTGACAGTAGAACAGTGTATGATTACATTCAGTGATCATGTGTGCTTGAACAGATAGGTGCAAAAATCATAGTTGAAATAGATAACTGTAGAACAGTGTACAATGTTGAAAGAGTTGTGTATTTGAACAGATTTGTAAAAAAAAAAAAAAAAAAAAGATTTGAAATACGTAACAGTAGAACAGCATATGATAAGTCATAGCAGTAGTGTATGTTTGAACAGGTATGTGTAAAGGTTAGATTTGAAATATGCAGCTGTAGAGAAGTGTATGATAACATCAAGGCAATACCTGTTTGAACAGATATGTGGAAAGATTAGATGTGAAAAGCTGTAACAGCAGAAAAGTAGAAATGTGTAAAGGAAAGGTTGGAAAGATGTGGCTGTAGAACAGCATATGATAACATCATAGCAATGATGTTTGTGTTGGAACAGCCAACCATCTGGTGTTCTGCTCCAAGCGGACGGGTTACCTGAACAAGCCTGAAATACCACCACAGGTGGAAAAACCAGGACCAGGTAAGACCGCAGGGGAGGGTGGGTATCAGCTGCTTGTGAGCAAGGTGACTGGCGTGTGTCATGTAAGGGTGTGGGAGGTCTTTAATCAGTGTGGTCAAAATCGGACTGAAAGAAGGCTTAGGATGTGCATGTTAGCATGTGTGTTTATGCAGTCTTGAAGCAAAACTGTTGGCAGATTTTATTATATGAATCACATGTGTTGAAGCTTGACTAAACATGTAAGAATCATGTTAACATGTAGCCAAGCATGTTTGATTTTGAACCAAGTAAACTGTGCATTTAATGTACTCCAATATTTCTATTAGATGCAGATTGCAAAGCAACATTGCCTTGGGAAAGATACTGAACTAGAGGTGGACATGATATGCCCTCACAGCATTTTTCATCTCTTTTTTTTTCCACTTTCGATAATTTTAATAATAGTGAACAAATTCTCCCTACTCTCATTCCAAGGTCTCCTTTCGTGTGGGATCTTGAAACACCCCAATAGTGATAGCTTCCTGTGTAGGGCTGGGACTGGACTGAGGCAGTAAAGTTGAGCCCGGAGGGAGGGGGGGGGGGGGGGTAATGCCACTGAAGATGGGATAGCAACAACAGCAAGATATTGTGAATTATCAAGAAAATGGTGTGCATTATCGGTCATGTGTTTTTTGTTTCCAGATGAAATAGACCCACGCCACAAACCGGATGCCTCCATTTTAGACGTGTTGGGTTTGGTGAAGAAACAGAGCGTGGTCAACACCAGTATGTTGGGTGTTCAACTTTTGTCTGTCTGTCTGCTTGCCTTTCTGTCTGTCCGTCTGTTTTCAGTGGTTGTTTAATTAAGTGGATTGGAAGGAGGGGTGGTTTGTATTGATGACATCCTTCCTTTCCTGACTCTGTTCTGATCAATAGCACACCTTTTTCATTTTCTCCCTCTGTTCGCAGTCTTGGTGTAATCCTAGACCAGTCTCTTTCCTTCCAACAGCACATTTCGAATATCTGTAAAGTTGCCTATTTGGAACTGCATAGAATCAGCTCTATCCGCCACTATCTCTCAACCGATGCAACCAAGACACTTGTATGCTCTCTGGTTCTCTCAAGATTGGATTACTGCAACTCTCTTTTGGCCGGCCTTCCCAAATATCTTTTAATTACACATACTTAACCGGGAGCTTCTAAATTCAACCATGTTTCTCCTCTCCTTCAGTCTCTCCACTGGTTGCCTGTTTCTGATCCACTCTGACCTTTTCTGCAGTCAACGGTCTGGCCCAAAGTATCTTTCTGAACTCCTCCATATCTATACCCTGTCTCGCCAGCTCCGTTCTTCCTCTGATACTTGACTTCTCAGGATACCTCAAGTCAGAAGTAAGTCCTATGGACACAGATCGTTTTCTTTTCAACCGCCAAAGACGTGGAACAAGCTCCCTGATAACCTCCGTCATTCTGATTCCCTCGCATCTTTTAAATCTCGTCTCAAAACTCACCTTTTCCCTCAGCAATAAGTTCAATTGTGGCAGGTCCACTTCCTTTAGCTGTGCTTGACTATGTGTGTATACATATGTATGTGTACATAACTACATACATGTATATGAATGTGTATTGTGTGTGCGTGTGTTTATGTAAGTTTGTGCCTGCCTATGTGTGCGTATGTGTTAGGATAGCTGTTAGATACACATGTATGTTAAAATGTATGTATGCAGTGTGTGTGTGTGTGTGGTCACATTTTGGTGTGTGTATGTAACATAGATATAATGTTTTATGTTAACAAAAGCGTTTTTGTAAAGCACCTGGAGCAGATTTCTGGATAGTGTGCTATATAAGTATCCATTATTATTATTATGATTGGGCAGCAAAAATCAAGCAATCAAAAACTTTAAATAGATAGGGGTGGGTGTAAAATGGTGAATGTGTTGTATATTAGACTGTCTGGGTAACTTGTTTAACTGGAACTGTTCTCCCCACAAAGCAAGCTTTAATTAATGTCTTGGTGAGGTTTTCTTTTTTTTTTTCTTTTTTTTCTTTTTTTTCTTTTTTTTTGTAAGCAGCCATACTTTTGATGCCCCAGATTGCCATTACTGCTGTCAGTGCTGCTGTCAATACTGTTTCTGTCATGTGCCATGTTTGGGAGGGAACTGTTCTAACCCTTTAAGTGCCAGGAAAAAAATATTGAAGGAAGTGTTTCAGATCATCAATCAGTATCCAGAACAATCAGCCAAAAACTGAGAAAGCTTTCTCAAGAAAAAACACTCCAGATCAATTGTGTGAATTGTAAACCTTCCAGAAGTATTACCCATCTTTTGATGATGTCATCAGTGATGTCACAATGTACATATGTAGTACATACTATGGCATTCAACATACAGTTGTGAGAGATTCTGTAGGTTGGTTTTGAATACAAGATACCAACAACCTGCCTTTTTTCTTTCTTTCTTTTTTTTTCCCCTCATTGAAATGTCCTGACAGGTACTTCCCCAAATTGCTGTGAATCGTGAAATACAGGTTAATGTCAAAATATGACTTGGTTGGATTGTGTCTTTTCATTTAGTATTTTTATTGTTGCTGTTTTACAGCAAAAGTGGTGTTGTAATATTACATCAAGTTTGAAGTCCTGATTGTTTGAAGAGTGGTGAAGATTAAACATGAAGTGCAGCTCGTTCCAAGCATGGCCTACGAGCTATGCACAGCGCCGTGAGTAGTATTAACATGTTAATGTGAAGTGTCTGTATGGCAGGTGTGGAGGGAGACGAGGGGGTGACTGCCACCACACCTGACTGTATGAACATTCCAGGTAAGTGCTGGCACTACACTACACCTCTCCTGTCATCCCAGACAGATCTTGGTCAAGTGGTGGTGTTCTTTTATTTCTTCTTCTGCAGTCATTGGCTGCTACACCTACATTCAGTGGTGTGGACAAGTGGGCTTTTATGACTGCTTTTTGTTGTCGTTGTTGTTTTCCTTTTATTTATTTGGTGGTGTGGTTTGTTTTGTTGGGGTTTTTTTTGCCCCAGCACGTAGACAGCCATACCCCATTTTCTGGGCTTTGTTTTTGTTTCCATAACCCACCAAATGCTGACATGGATTTTGGGATCTTCTGCATGTGTATACACAAAAGGGGGTTCAGGCTGTAGCAGGTCTGCACGTGTGTTATCTGGGAGATCTGAAAATCTCCAATCTTTTCCCACCAGGTGCACCAGAATCAGGGATCACACTTATACATGTCACCTTAGTGAGAGGCTGCAGACTGTGAGTGGAAAAAAGGCATGTGTTGTCAAATTTGAGCATGTGAACAGACGTCTCTGATTCTGTCTCTCCATTTCTCCTATCTCTTGCTGTCGCTCTTTCTCTTCCTGACTATCCTTGTACTCTTTCTTTCATTTGTATCTCCTATTCTTTATCTGTTTTATCTGTTCCATCCTCCCTCTTTCTCTCCCCATTTCTGTTCTCCATCTCATCCTCTGTCTTCTCTCTCTCTCTCTCTCTCTCTCTCTCTCTCTCTCTCTCTCTCCCTTTCTACAGCCCACTTCTTTCTCTGTCCCTATCTCCAATATATCTTTCTCTATCCTGTCGGTGAGGCTCTAAGCACCATAATTTGATTTGAATTGATACCTCTGTCCTATGTCTTTCCCCCCTCTCTCTCTAGTTCTCTCTTGTTCTCTCTTCTCATTACAGGTTTCTACATAAAGAACCTTCAGTAAGGAAATGATCAGGGAAAAAATGTGAGAATCTGTTTCAGTCACACACACACACACACACTCCCACAAACGTGAATTTTTATACATGTATGACCATTTGTATATTTCCACAGCATGTAGACAGCCATACTCAATTTTTAGGGATGTGCATGCTGGGTATGTTTCTTCTTTCCATAACCTACTAAACACTGACATGGATTACAGGATCTTTAACATGTTTATTTGATCTTTGACACACAAAGGGGTTCAGGCAATAGCAGGTCTGCACATATGTTGACCTAGGAGATCAGAAAAATCTTTACCCTTAACCCACTAGGTGTGCCAGGGATTGAACTCTGGAATCGAGCATTCTATCCATTTGACCACCACACATGGATCAATATTGGGAAACAAGTGGTTTCCTTACACACATGAGCTGTCTGTTGCAGACAAAGAGGATCAAGCTCATTCCGCCTTGGGCATCGATGAGTATAAGGTCAAGACTCCATCCCTTGAGCAGGTAATGTGTGTGTGAGAGAGAGGGGGAGAGAGAGAGAGAGTTTGATTTGATATGGATACTAGTTGTGTTGTAGGGGGTGGGGATGTAAGTAAGAAAGTAGGCACTTAGTAGTGGTGCATGTGTGAGAAGTGTGGAGAGTGTGTGGAGGTGAGTGTGAAGGCATGGGTATTTCTTATGTTGTAATGTGTATATGGGGGGGAGAGAAACAAGTTATATTCTAATATGTGTACCAGAGGGAGAGAAGTTTGTTATAACAAAAATAGATGATGATGATTAGTATTTATATAGTGCTGATTCTTGTGCAGAGGCAAAGTGCTTTCAAACTGGTCATTCACATGCATGCATAACTCAAATTCACAGAGGAAAAAAAAACTTTATAAATAAATGTAAATGGAATGCTGGAAAAACTGTCGACCAGGAAGAGGCAGGGGAAGGAAGGAAGGGCGGTTTTGGGTTTTGGGAAGAGGAAAGTTTAAGGCCAGACATAGGAAAGAAAAAAGTTTGTAGTGTGCGTCTTTCTGAGGGTGCGATTGTGTGAGCTCATGCGTGTGAAAGAGGAAAGTAGTGAGAGTGATTCTGATGTCAATCATTGAAGAAAAAGTTGAATACAGCCATTCACTCATCCCTCTCAAACATTTACCATCACAACAAAAGAAATAGAAAGACCCAGCTGGTATCCTGTTTTTTCTTTTCTTCTTTCTGTCAAGTTCATTCTTTTTTTTGTCATTAATGTGTGTTTGTCTGTTATAAGGTAAAATCTGGATTAAAATGTTTGAAAATTCATTTCATTTCTTTCTTCTTCTTTTTTTTTTTTTTTTTTTTTTTTTTTTTGTTCGTTTGTTTGTTGTTGTTATGTTTATTATATTATCAAACATTATGACTGTGTATATATATGTTGTAATGTAAGATTTGAATAAAATTATTTGAAAAAAAAAATGTTGTGTTAAGAAGAGAAATAAAAGGAGATGATTTTACTAACAGCAGGACGGGGCAGCACCTGCACCAGAAGCCATGACCATCAAGGAGGACACCAGCACAGATGCCATTCCCCACCACTACACACCACACAGCCCCACACTGCCTTCCGACGCCATTGCTGAAAGTGATACAACCCAGGACGATTCCTCCACCGCTCAGAACGTACCTCCATCTCAGGAGGAGGAAGCAGAATGTCTGGAGGAGGGGTCAGGGAGAGATGGAGAGACAGCATTGGCAGCAGATGCCTCACAGGACCTGTTGGGCAAGGAGGTGTGTCAGCCGTTGCCTAGCAATGACTCCGCCATTCCAGAGACAGGAGACCTTGCAGCTTCAGAGACAGAAGATACCAACGCTTCAGAAGCAGAAAGCTGCCCTGGTCCAGAAAGTGGAGACGTCACAGGTGGGGACGACAGCATGGCAGGTGCTGAGGCAGAATTCGGTGAAGCCTCAACAGAAGACATCACGTCTGCGGAAGACCTTGCAGAAATCAGTGAGGTTTCAAAAGCTGAAGACATTGCAGCTCCTGAAGAAGAGCAAGTAGAAGACATCACTGAAGTTTCACAATCCAAAGACATGACTTATGCAGTGGAAGAGCCAGTGGAAGGAAGTGTTGGAAGTTCAGAATGCATTGCTGCTTCAGAAGAAGAGCATGGAGAAGAAAACTACGAAGCGTCCAAAGCAGAAGATACTGCAGCTTCTGTGGAAGAACCCCAGGCTCTCATGCATGCCAAAGATGATTCATTCCCAGAGGTGGAAAGTGACAGCAATGCAGAGCAGGATATTGGTGGGCACAGGGTGGAGAAGGAAGAAGCAGAACTCCCTGGTGTTCCCTCCAGCACCGCTGACGTCCTCACAGGGCAAGACGACTCTCAGGACATGCCATGCGACATCACCACCCAGGAAGAAGGCATGGATGTCGATGAGGGTTTCACAAACACTGCAGACACAGAAACATCTGGCAGAGCAGCCCCAGAAGAAGAATGCAGCACAGATCTCCCAGACAATGACCTTGAGGGTTCTGGTGATGGCACCATGGAGCAGCAGTCAGAGAGACATGGTGAGGAGGAAGGACTGATGGACACACAAGCCAGTGAAGCAGAAATTCAGGACATGTCAGCTCAGGAGGATGGTTCAGTGCACTCTGGGACCGCTCAGGAAAGCTTGGAGGAGGACAGACGTTCCCAAGACATGACCCAGGAAGCAGACTGTGCCAGAGACGAAGACCTGACCATGGAGGAAGAGGCGGCACTGCTAGGGGAAGACCGAGACGATGAGGAAGACGCATCTTGTTCACAACACGTGGAGCCCTCCATGGAAATGGAGGCAGAGTTCTTAAACACTGGGGAAGGCGTGGACAACGCCACAGCCATGGGAGATGAAGAACAGGAACCGGCTCTGGAAGAAGGCATGGAAGCAACACCATGTGATGAAGCAGCACCAGACGATGATGACAACAAAGACACTACTGTGTCAGAACCGACTCTGCAAGACCAAGAAACGGCACCCGAAGAAGCTGTCCGAGAGCAGAGTGAAGAAGAACCAACCTCAGAAAGAAGTGAAATTCAGCCATGTAGTGAGGAAACAGAAAGCACTGCAGGAGAAGAAACTATGCCTCCTGCAGAAGAAGAAAACAGAAGTGTGCTTGACATGGATGACAGTCAGGGAAACCCAGAAACGGAAGAAGACGACGCCAAGAAAGAAGACAGTGATAACACAAGCAAAGAAATAAAACCAGACAACAGTGATAACACAAATGAAGAAATTCAACCAGACGACGATGATAACGCAAGCAAAGAAATGAAGCCAGAAGACGATGTGACCAAAACGGACGCACAACCAGAAGAGCCCAAGGCAGAAGAAACTCCTGAACCTGAACTGGCCCCAGAGGAAAAGTCCAACAAGACTTCAGGGGACACATCGTCACAATCAGTTCCAGAAGACACTGCAGAAACACAGCCGACCCGAGGGACAGGCAAGGCAGGAGTGACTACCATGGACAGCGCCAAGTGGCCTAGTGGTGGCGGTCCGTCCAGGGGTTCTGGTGGTGTCGAACCTTCAGTGCCGTCCTCACAGCCTGGGCCTGGCCAGCCTGAGGAGAGTGACAGTAGCGGCAGTGTGAGAAAAGGGGACAGCACTCCCAAGGACAAGGTGAGAGAAGTGGTGAAGAGAGGAGCTGAGTTGAAGTAGAGCTTGCATCTTGTTTTGTGTAAAAGTTGATGAAAGAATTTGGTGGTGGTGCTCCAGGTTTATTTTGTGTGATAGTTGAAGAGAAAATTTATGTGAGATTTGTTGTGTATTTTAGTTACTGTCATTCTTGCAAAGAAAAAAAAGCTTTAAAGAAAAGATGAAATTAACAGGGGATTGGAGTAGAGAACTAGATACATATATTAATTTATTTTGTTTGTTCTGGTGTGAGGTTTGTTTTCATGTGTGGCTGTTGGCATCTGAAGAGTGAGATTTTTAAGCAGAAGGATGGAGGTGGTGGTAGAGATTATCACTGTCAGTTCTGTTTTATTTTTATGTCAGTCTAACTCTTCCATTCTCTCCCTTTCAGTTGTTGCACTTGTCAAACAGCCCTGTCTTCAAACCAGTTATATTCTAACCATCTATTCAATCATCGCTGAAGATGACAGTTTTTCCTGGTTTCAAAGATCTTTGTTTTCTTTCTGTAAAAAAAACTAACTTGTGTGTGTGGTTTTTTGGGGTTTTTTTTTATGTGTGTATGTGCTGGGGTAGGAAGGGTTATCATCAGAGCATGCTTCATTATAAATATAAACAGATCAGTTGATACAAAACATTTTGGGAGATATTAGTGAAAGGATGTCAATATCCGAGCATGCATGATTCAGGGATGCTGAGACCGTCGTGCACATTGCAGAATTTTCAAGCGTCCTTGGATTTTTCCTTTAAAAAAAAACTGAGACCTAGATCATTTCTTTACTTGACATGCTGCTGGTGTCTCCCTTCAGTGCTCAAGACCTGAACAAGTTGACCTTAAACTAAGGGTTTTTTTGCCAGTGGGTGGTTAAAGTGAACTTCATGATGGGGACGTCAAGAAAGGTTGGTGTGTGCAGAGGGAGGAGAAGAGACCAGCACCATCAGCACCACCAGACAAGGGAAGAGGGGGGTCAGGCAGCAGTCAGCACCCTCCCCGCCCATACTCCTCCTCAGACAGAGATCGGCAACACTCCCGGGACTACGACCACAGAGACAGGTCTGGTTTCCCCTGACACAGCAGTGCTGGGGACAGGGGTCAGCACAGGGGTGGGGTGGGATACTTTGTTTAATTTGGATATTTGTACAAATATATGTATGTGTGCATGTCGTGTACCAATATAGGTGAATTCTGGTGTGGATGTGTGTAATATTGATGTAATTTGTGTTGCAGAATATTGAATGTATTGTGTAGGGTGTAAAGCTCCTAGAGCAGTATTCTGAAAAGAGTGATGTGTACATACCCATACTTGTCATTAAACTGGTTTGACCAGCTCTGCTTATTTTAGAAAGTGACTGGGTCGTAAAGGCTGTTTTAGCAACAGAGACGTTGAGGATGTTGATCCCCCACCTCTGCCCCTCCCTGTTCAGCAGGGTCACCAGACCATTTTTGTTTTTTGGTATTTTTATTGTTTTTTTCCTGCTCCTGGGCTGCAATTCCCACATTCACTTCAATCTGTGAGTTGTATTTTATGTGCCTGGCCTTTTTTACCTTGCAATTTTGGCAGCCATACTCATGAAAGTACTTGAAATTATCAACTTCATTGGAAAGATCATTGAGAATGATCCAGTAGCATTAACTTTTTTACCAGTCCACTTAAACTTTGCTGTTAAAAAAGAAAAAAATAATTCAGTAATTTCTAAACTTTATTGATATATTTTCTTCTTTGGCAGTTGGTTCCAAGAACCCTCAAATTGTAAGTCAAATCAACCAACACTAATGTAAACAAACTGTTGTGAATGTTGTTCACAGTGACCATGTCTGTGTGTGAACTGTTGTGTATGTTGTTCACAGTGACCATGTCTGTGTGTGGACTGTTGTGAATGTTGTTCACAGTGACCATGTCTGTGTGTGAACTGTTGTGTATGTTGTTCACAGTGACCATGTCTGTGTGTGGACTGTTGTGTATGTTGTTCACAGTGACCATGTCTGTGTGTGAACTGTTGTGTATGTTGTTCACAGTGACCATGTCTGTGTGTGAACTGTTGTGTATGTTGTTCACAGTGACCATGTCTGTGTGTGAACTGTTGTGTATGTTGTTCACAGTGACCATGTCTGTGTGTGACTGTTGTGTATGTTGTTCACAGTGACCATGTCTGTGTGTGAACTGTTGTGTATGTTGTTCACAGTGACCATGTCTGTGTGTGGACTGTTGTGAATGTTGTTCACAGTGACCATGTCTGTGTGTGAACTGTTGTGTATGTTGTTCACAGTGACCATGTCTGTGTGTGACTGTTGTGAATGTTGTTCACAGTGACCATGTCTGTGTGTGGACTGTTGTGTATGTTGTTCACAGTGACCATGTCTGTGTGTGAACTGTTGTGTATGTTGTTCACAGTGACCATGTCTGTGTGTGGACTGTTGTGTATGTTGTTCACAGTGACCATGTCTGTGTGTGAACTGTTGTGTATGTTGTTCACAGTGACCATGTCTGTGTGTGAACTGTTGTGTATGTTGTTCACAGTGACCATGTCTGTGTGTGAACTGTTGTGTATGTTGTTCACAGTGACCATGTCTGTGTGTGAACTGTTTGTGTATGTTGTTCACAGTGACCAGGTCTGTGTGTGAACTGTTGTGGTATGTTGCTTCACAGTGACCATGTCTGTGTGTGAACTGTTTGTGTATGTTGTTCACGTGAGGGACCATGTCTGTGTGTGGACTTTTGTGTGTTGTTCACAGTGACCATGTCTGTGTGTGAACTGGTGTGTATGTTGTTCACAGTGACCATGTCTGTGTGTGGACTGTTGTGTATGTTGTTCACAGTGACCATGTCTGTGTGTGAACTGTTGTGTATCTTGTTCACAGTGACCATGTCTGTGTGTGAACTGTTGTGTATCTTGTTCACAGTGACCATGTCTGTGTGTGCAGGTCCTATGACCGCAGCAGAGACTATTCTGACCACAGGGACTACAGGCGGGACTACCGTGATCGTGACCGGGACAGCTATAATCGTCACTACCAGTATGACAGACATCGAGACCAGAGGTCAGTTGGTGTTAGCTTTGGGGGGTGGGAGGGGGAGAGTGGGGGGGAGGGGTTGCCCACAGTGGCTTCAGTTGTTCTGAATCCGTCATGTGAGTCAGCCTACTTTTACACTGTCAAACGTCTGTTCTGCGAACACTTCTCGGGTAATAGTTATACCGTTTGTCAGTTATTGCCTACATTTTTTCGCCCACCGTGGGGATCCTAGGGATGTTTCAGTATGAATAGCATTCCCACCTTGTGGAAATTCTGTCTTCCCAATCCATTCCCCTATCTTTTTTAAAGCAAGCCTTGACACTGTTTTCTCTTTTCCACAGTCTGTGATGCACTGTCTGTGCTGTTTTTCTCTGGCGATTTGGTAGTGAGATGTAAACACTGGGATGGGCACTAGCTGCCCATTCTGCAGTGTTATGTGCCTACATGGCCTTTTTTATGTATTTTTTGTTTGGCTTTGAAGTATTGTTTTTTTCCTTTTTTACGATTTTTTGTAATCTGGGGATGATAAATTAAACAGAATGGCTTGCATCCTCAGCATGGCCTCATCTGATTTGCCCTAAGAAACTAAATGATTGGGATACAGTGTCATGAACTGTGTTTTGTGGCCTTGTCTTCATGGTT
The DNA here is from genome assembly GCF_041734735.1 of Babylonia areolata. Taxonomy (NCBI): domain Eukaryota; kingdom Metazoa; phylum Mollusca; class Gastropoda; order Neogastropoda; family Buccinidae; genus Babylonia; species Babylonia areolata. The sequence continues at coordinate 19,216,991 of NC_134910.1, read as the reverse complement.
GTTGTTTTTTTGTGTAGATGTGACAGTTTTGTGATGATGCGGTTGAGCGTTTGTCTGGTTTGACAGTCCTGATATGGCCCTATGCGGTTGGCTGGACTATAAACAACAAGAACCTATATTCATTTGATTTCAGAGATCCTGGTTATGTATCCTGTAGTACATTCGTGGTGTGTGTGTGTGTACAGGTATGACAACCAGCATGGACAGCACGGGCGGTACCAACAGGGCAGTTACCAGCAGGGGGGATACAACTCACAGGACCGCTACTACAACCAGAACCGGCAAGGGAACCGGGGGGGACAGAACCGCCATGGCTACAACGACCGCAACTACTACAGGGGTTACTATTAATTCGCCTGCATCAGAGGGGCAGGCAGTAGGTTGTGATGGTGTGAACAGGAAAAGGAATCTTTGTTCATGGTCTGTGTGGCTGATCTTTTGCATGTGTGAAAGCTCAGAAAGGGATTGAGGTCTGAACATGTGTTGACCTGAGGGTTTGGGGAAAAATCAGTTCAGACCACCAGGCACCGATGCTTGGAATCAAACCCAGGACTTGATGGGAAGCCCAGTCAACCTAACAGACCTGTGTGACTGGCATAAATGGGAAAGCAGCAGCTTTTGGTGCAGCAGATGTGGATGGGAAAACAGGTTCCATTCCTAGAACGTGACTGGGAGTGACTGTTTACATGGAGAATAACTGTTCATATGATTGAGAGACACAGAGGATCCAATCTTCACTGAGTAACTGTCACAGGAATGAGAGAGAAAGGAGAGATTTGTTTTTTGGCTGATTTGTGATGAAATGGGTGGTCAGAGACGATACATTCTTGTGATGTATATTGATTGTTGTCGTTAGGGATGATCATACAGGGTTCATAAAATGTTAAGGACCACTGTTGTCTTCTTAGGGGCATGGTGAAACGATGCTTCATTTCCGGAAAACAGCAGCCAGTGTAATGAGCACTGCTCATAACTAGAGATGCTTTCTTGCACATGCGCTTCTGTTTTTTACAATGGGAAAACACAGCTACCTTTTATAAGCCACTGAACTGTGGTAGGGTAGGTATGCCTTATTGCGAACAGTGTGTAATCGGTACGGTTCATATGCCACTCCACTTGAAGGGTTTTCACTGCAAACATTCCTCAATTTAGCGTCTGTTTCACCCTCGTTCTGAAACTCTAATAAGTATCGATTTCCAAGAACCAGTCAAACATCAGCTATTTTTGGATATTTCCATGCTCGCTCTTCTCTTTGTGTGCCACTGCTGACCAAGTTCACAAACGTGCTCTCAAAATCCTAAAAATCAAGGGAAGCAAGTAGTATGACTTGAATTCTGACACAGTCTAAAATAGCTGATTGGATTGGATACATTGAATGCATTGTGCATTACCAGTGCTGGGAGAATTTAAGAAATCACATTAATGACAGATCAGCATGTCAGTTTTGACAGGTATCTTCCAAATAGTGTCGCTTGCTAGTGGACCATAGGATATTTTGACTGCATCTATTTGTGAATGATGCTGCACAGTTTCTGAGTGCTTTCAAAAGGGTTTGTTTGTGTGTGGGGTGTGTCTTTTTAAAAATGTGTGTTTGTGTTTGTGTGTGCATGTGTGATGAGAACGAACAATACAACAGTCCGGTGCGATGTTCCAGTGATATCTTGTGTCCAGTGTGTTCAAGACCGGCTTCTGGTTTAATTGTCCACATGTACCTAGACCCACCGCTCACAATTAGACTTGCCCATTTGCATTTACCTTCAAGTACCCCTGCTTTTTCAACCATTGAAAAAACTTTGAAAAGAAGGAGTAGATGAACTTTTCCTGGTGCAGCAATCAAGGAAAGCCTTCAAAAACAGAAGAGCTTTCAATGATGTATGACCTGATATCTGTACAATACACATGTTGAGCTGGCCGCTTCGACTGGATTGTTCGCAATTAGGCCTGCCTGCCCTAACGTTTGGCTGAAACGTTTTAAGCACATTTTTAAGCTGTTCATTCTGCACATTTGCCTGAAACAGCCATTTGTGTTTTCAGTGATAGGCCAGGAGTATACCATATACAGCCTGCAGGATATAGATCATGTCTCAGTTTTTTCTTTCTTTTTTTTTTTCTTTTTTTCTTTTTCTTTTTTTTTTTTTTTTTTTTTTTGTGTGTGTGAAAATAATCATGCTTTTTCTTTTTTTTTCTTTTTTTTTTTTCTTTTTTTTTTTTCCTTAACTTTTTGTGAAGTCTGTATGGTTTTTGTTTTGTTCTGCACAGAATGCTTATGTTAAGCCTTCTTGGTCATCTAGCTGGCACAATAAAAAATAATAATAATTGTGAGAACATTGCTCATTATTTTCGGTGTTGGCATAAGAAACAAAATAATTGTGAGGACATTATTAATTATTATCAGTGGTGGCATGTATGTTGTAACATTGTGGTTATGACACAAATTACCTGGAATTTTTTTATATAAGCTGGGTTGTACAGGGGGAACAAGTGATGCTAAATGCTCTGTGACTGTATGTGTTTTTATGTGTGTCTCTGTTCTAGAGAAGGGTTTGTACAATCACGGAAGTCTGGAAAAGTTTTGGAAAAACGAGAGAACCATTTCTAGGGCTGAAAAAGTCTGGGGGAAATATGTTATGCTCTTCAGGGTCTGGAAGTTTCATTAATACCTCTTGACAAGTACCATCCAGCAAAGAGCTTGATGCATTTTTTTGTTGTTGTTGTTGAAAAAACAAATTTTGAAAATTGAACATGGATACCAGGATATCCACCAATCTCTTTTGTCAGTGGTGTTGCATACAAATTTAGTTTCAGTTTAGCTGTGAATGCAGACCTGCCTACCATTACAATTTTTCCATAATTTATATAAAAATTGGTGATTTAAAAAAAAAAATAATAATAATTACAGGACTACAGTCACAGATTTAAAAATACGGTTTTCATTTCATGGAAAATATTTACGAATAATGGTCTTTTGCACAGCTGCTCTGTGTATAACCATGGTTACAAAAACATTCACTTCTGGCACTCAAGATGGCAACCAAGAAAACAAAGTGCATACATGAGACTGATAGTAAAGACAAATGACAGTGAAAACAGGAAAATGCATTTGTCTTTCAAGAAGAAGAAGTCTGGACAAAACTTCTAAGTAATTAGAGACATATACTGTCCTCAAAGTGAGCGGGAAACACACAGAGTTTATATACTCTGTATGATTTGCAGGTGTGATTTTAGTGTTGCACATGGTGGACTCATGACAACCGACAGCACATCAGTGCAGCAACTGTACCAAAGTCAGCCCAGGCAAAAAAGAAAGCAGATCGTGAGCCTTCAGTTAAAAATGAAGCTCCTGGCAAAATAAACCTTCCATTCACAGTTGCTGACAAAATTGATTTTTTGTTCTTGACCTCTTGCATATAGGTTGATGGCCTTGCAGTTAGATTATGAATTCTCTCTCCTTCTCTTTTCACTGTCTCATGCAGTGCGTGTGTGTCAGTGCATTGACCACAGTAGTTTCAAGTTAAGTACTACTGATAGAAGTCCTAAAACTGCTGAAAATGGACATTTGTGGGATTGAAAACTACTGAAGACTTCTTAGTGGGTAGTTAGGTGTGTGTATGGAAAATTCTCGGTCTTGTCTGGAAACGTTCTCCAGAAAAGAAAGGAATTTTCGTCACATCTGCGGGAACTCTGTGATTGAACCTTGTCATTATGTGTCTCTGCCTCTAAAGGTTTCTTTGTGAAAGAGATCCTGTCTTTCTCCCCACTGTCTCTGCATCTGTGTGTATGAATGTATGTCTTTTTGTGAAAAGGGATTATTTACACAAACGATCATGTTTAAGTGCCCCGCTTATAAAACCCAAGCCAGTTTATTGTAAAATTGAACTCTGTGATCTGGGGAAAAAAAAGAATTAAAACATTAAAGATTTCTTTCTTCTTCTTTTTTTTCCTTTTTTTTAATGAACCAGAAGGTAGATCTATATTGTCCAAGTTTTAAAGTGCACATTCTTACAGCCGTTTTATATGTATATGTTTGTGTGTTTTTGTAGAATGAACATGATCATGCAGTTGACAGGTGTAATCTAGGGCCCACACACATGTGTGATCATCAAATCAAACACACACTTAAGCATGCACACATGCTTTTATGAGCGTGCACACATACTTACACATGCACATGTCCTTTCATTACATGTGCACACAAGTACACATGCATACGCACATATGAGTACACATGCTCTTAAACACAAACACCACACCATCACACACACACATGGAGAACACTTACACTGTACATCTGTCTACACTGACAGTCATGAACCAGTACAACGATTTCCCCACACACACATGGACACAGTTGTCTTGAATGGCAGCTTGAGTGGTTGAAACCAACAGCAGAAGGATTATGCAACCCTCTCCAAGACAGCAGGAGTATCCTGTGAACCAACACTATGATTCGTCGGGTCATGTAACTGGTCACAGAGCTGTCGTCTGTTTGTCACAGTACTAGATGGGTTTTACCATCCATTGCATCATATTTACATGTATATATATATATATATATATATATGCATGCTTTACATGTACATAGTTTCTTTCTTTTTTTGTCACTTTTGTTTGAATAGACTGGAATCAATGAGTAATTCTGAGAGCATGTTTGTGAATACAATCCTCAATAAATAAATAAAAGAGGAGAGTGATAGATATGTGAGGTGGTTGACTTTTTGTTGTTTTTTGTGAAGAGATCCAATAAAACATGAGCGTTGTATGTGTTGAGTCATAGTTTTGTCGGCTGAACTGTGCCATGATTGATTCATTTTAAAAACTGAAGGGCTGTCTTGTATGATTTTGTGACTGGAGAATTGGACACCCCTGGCCTTTGTACACTTTTAATATAATAAACATTTTGCAATGTTGGAAGAAGCTTATGAACATCAGGGGCAGTTGTACTTTGTTGCCTGTGTTGAAGATGAATGGAACCTGACCTTATTGGTTTGTTTGTTGTCCATTTTTTCGTCATTTATTTGTTTGTTTTTTGTTGCCCCATCATCTGGCGTTACTCCTGTCAGCTGTGCCGCTCATTCAGAGTTCTCTTTACAGTCATACCCAGGTTCATTGACAACAGTACTAGCAGACCTCAGAGAATCTCTTTGTTTCTGGCTTTGTCCTTCATTTTCTGCCATCTCTTCCTCTCTTTGTTCCTGGCCTTGTCCTTCATTTTCTGCCATCTCTTCCTTTCTTGTTTGCCTTGCTGGTCCCTTTGCCCTCTTTTTTTCAAAAAAGAAAGAAATTGAATTATTTTTTCTTTTCTGAACTACAGTTCCAGGATGACGAACATTCTGGATTAGAGTGACATTTTGTGTTGGGGTGACATTCAGTACCAGGGTGACATGAGACTTGTTTACCAGTACAAGTTTGACGTAATTTGTACACCATTTTGACTTTGAGCGCGCCAGTACGCTAACATAGATTTCAATGCGACTTTTGAGGAAAGAAAAAACAACAACTGGTCCACAAAAACACAGTGGAGAGTTTTCACGCTGCTCGTGTGGTGACAGGTTCTCTGGACGAAAGTGTTACATAACAGCCATTGAGGCCTGTCTGCAGTCAGTCACCAAGGGCAACCCCACCCCCCACCCCCACCCTTCCACTAGCAGTCAACATCACTTCCGCGATGTCCCTTCACCATCCTCCCTCCCATCCAGTGCATCAACCGTGATCTCTCTCTCTCATCTCAGCAGATGTGGAAGAAGAACCTCTATTCAATGACCCAATTTCAGAACAGGAAATCGTAACGAGTATAAAAACCCACAAAGTGAAGGCCCAGATTACATATTATCGTCGAAATGCTAAAAAATGCAAACAGTAATGTTATGAAATTCCTAGTCACTCAATTTAACAAATTATTTTAAAGTGGAACATTTCCGTTGGACTGGGCAAAATCCATTATTGTGCATATACATAAAAAGGGAGACACAAACAACCCGAACAATTACAGAGTAGCCTTGACAAGTACATTTCGGAAGGTGTATACACACATCTTAAATCAAAGATTTTTTTTAAAATGGTCAGAATTTGAAGAAAAAAAACATTCAGAAACAGGTGGGCTTTAGAACAGGTTATATAGTACTGTCGACCATATATTTGCCATGTACGCTTTAGTTCAAAAGCATCTTTTACGTTAGACTAAGTTATACGTAGCATTGTAGACTTCAAAAAAGCATTTGATCCTGTGAACAGAAACATCCTGTGGAGTACTCTAAGAAAGTGTGTGGTACATGGGAAGTTTTACACGGCTGTTAAAAGCATCTACGATTCTGTACTTGTATGTGTTAGTGACAAAGGTATTTCTCAGACTTTTTTCAGTGTCCAAGAGGGGTTAAACAAGGTTGTATGCTAAGCCCACAGCTGTTTTCCTTTTTCATCAATGAATTGGCAGTGGGGTTATCAAAGAAGAATATTTCAGAAGAACCTTTATTTTTCTGCAAAATAGAATCAGCTACGCAACAATACCCAGATGCACCCTTCCACTGATTAAGAGGAGACAACCGGACAAAAATCCCCAATCCCACGGCTTTCAATTTCATACAGTACCAATGGGATGAATGGCTGTTGGATTAAACAGTCACTAACTGTATGCAGTCTGGCCTTAGGGCGACACCAGCATGACGGACTCCACACAGATGGACATCCATTGCCCTTCCCTGATAAGAGGCTCTGTCGGGGCAACCGAATATTTTCCCTCACCACATAGAACACCCTTCAATGGATACAAAAAAAAAACCCTGTCTCGCGTGCACCTCAGGGATCAGCTGCATAGCACGAGACATAAATTCAGATCCCCAAAACCCCAAAACAGGCGTGGGAAAAGATTGTGCTTAGGTAGCAGAATGACAAAAGCAGAGCGGCTGTCAAAGAAATTCTTTAGAATCGGCAGTTGGAATTGTTCCAGCGCAAGAATGAGAATCTCAACTATTGAGAAATTGGCATATGATTTTGACATTCTATGTCTCCAAGAGACCAGGACAAGTGCAGACAGACCAATACATTTTGAGAATTTCACAGTCTTTCAAAGGAATGAAGGAAGAGGGGTAGCAATCATACTGTAGCAATCATACTGAACAAAAACCTAAAAAACAAAGTTTCCACCATAAATCTAGAGAAATGGTGTAGCAACTCATGTGAATTAGTAGGGGAGCGTCTTGAAAAAGCTGACGGAGTTCACAAAAGCATCGCGATCATCAACCTGCACAACAAAAGAGGATTGGGCCTTTTTAGAGGAAATAGAGAACGAACTTGGAGTCTCAGTCATTATCTGTGGAGACCTTAATGCAAGATCGAAGTTATGGGACCAGCGGAACACCAACCCACAAGGACTCGCACTTGAAGGAATGATAGGGGAAATTCTTCTTAGCCCTTTAACAACCACATTCCCAACTCGCCTTGGAACAAGACAAGGGGACAGTGACAGTGTGATCGACATCGCTCTAACATCTCCAAAATTCAGAGCAGTAATGAATGCAGAGACGCTTCCATACCAAGGCAGCGACCACCTCCCGGTAGCTTTCAGTCTACAGAAACTGTCAGATAAACCCTGTATGAAACTGCGTGATCCATTTCAGTATGAAACCAAAGAGACAACCGTCATCGAAAAATTAAGACGCAGAAGAAACAAAAGAGTGGCACTGAACAGGATGCAAACTATTCAGCCCCCATGGTGGAATACCGGCACACAGAGAGCCTGGATAGAAAAACATGCGGCTGTCAAACTTTGGCAAAAAGAAAAAACAAAACCATCTCCAGACAAAGATACTGAAACAAAAATGAAAGAAAAAACTAACCAGTTTGACGTCATTGCTCAAGAGGCCAAACTTGACAAATGGAAACAGTTTTGCGAGGCACTCAGTTGTGACACAACATTGACAGAGTTCTGGCAATTTTATTGTCGCATGGAAGGGAAAACGTGCACAACAACAACCCCAGACATGTTAGACACTGACGGAACCAAGCTTAAGACAAACGAAGAAAAAGGATCTGCCCCGCTCAAACGTTTCATACAACAGAGCAATCAAAGAAACTTAGATGAGAAAAAGAAATATGTTGAGGTGTTAAACCAAACCCTTATGCAAACTGGACCTGATAATGACTTAACAATAGATGATCTAAACGAGGCAATAGCTAAATGCAAGAAAGAATCGGCTCCTGGCCCAGACAAAGTTCGTTACTCAGACATCAAGGAGCTATCGGAAGAAGACAGAAGCAAACTTTTCAATCTATATCAAAACAGTTTCCACAATGGACATGTGCCGGAGGACTGGACACACAGCTTCTTAAAACCCATACCAAAACCAGGAAAGGACCATCGTCAGGTAAGCGGCTGCCGGATCCTAACCATGCAAAACATTGCCGGAAAGCTCATGGAACGCATGATAGCCAGGAAACTTGCAAGGGATCTTGAACACAGGCACATTCTCCCTTCAAATCAAGGTGGTTACAGAACAGGCAAGTCCACATGGGAAAATGCAGCTGCTTTTGCATATGAGGTGTATGAAGGATTTCAAAGAAAAGAAGAAACACTGGCAGTAGCAATCGACCTTGAAGATGCCTACAATAAAGTCCAGTTTGCGCACCTCATGGAGCTGCTACTAAGGTATGGAGTAAGTTTGACACTGACAAGATGGATAGCAGCAGTGCTTCAGGAAAGAACCGTCGTCCTACGCCTCGGAGATTGGATGTCTGCACCTTCTAAACTATCCATGGGACTGCCACAAGGGTCTCCGCTCTCTCCTGTCCTCTACAATGTCTACACGAAGGGCCTTGCAGACTTAAACAACAATGGAATAGCTCGGGTGCTTACCCTTGCGGATGATGGCCTGGTCTTCAAAACTTCGAAAGATGCTCAGGAAAGAATTAAAGCCGTCCAGAAACAACTAAACAATATTGCTCAGTGGTGCAAAGACACAGGATCTTCCATCAATCCAGCGAAAGCCCAAACTTTGCTGTGTACCCTCAACAACAAAACCGCGAGCAAATCACCACCTTCTGTGTCATTCGATGGGATTCAAATCGAGAAAACTGAATGCCTACGCTACCTAGGAATACACTTCGACAGGATGCTGACCTTCAGAAAACATACAGAAAATACTGTTCTCAAATGCAAAAAGGGCCTTTCAGTCTTAAAAGCAATGGCAACCAAAGGTATTGAACAACGCCACCTCTTCCTGCTATACCAATCACTCGTCCTCAGTGTGATCGACTACGGACTTGGGCTAACAACACCGTCTCAAAGCAACCTCCTAAAATTAGAAAGAGTACAAAATGAAGCTATGAGGCTGATCCTTGGAACAACAAAAGACACGCCCACAGAAAACATGCGATACCTGCTTGACCTTCCTTCAGTGCAGGCCAGATACAAGTTAGAACAGGTCAAGACCTACTTCAAAGCATTAGAAAACTGCAGTCAAAGAACCAAAAGGCAGCCGTCTAGGACGAGGAAGATCATGGATGGGGCAAGCAGAAGACACAATCGAGCTAGTATGCCGACTACAAGACCTGAAAGAAACAAAAGAATGGGAGAAAAACCCCGAAAACCTCAACCATCTATTCAACACAGCCATTTCACCCACTCTAGGAAGACACTGTCGGGAATGGCCAGAGGGCAAAACTGATGCGGAAGTGAAGCTACTCATAGAAGAAAACAGTAAAGAAGAGGACATTATCATATACACAGATGGCTCAGTCACCAAAGACCAGTCTGGTTGGGGATTCACTGCGAAACAAAATGGAAAAACAATTTGGGAAGAGAATGCTGCCTAACGATGGAAGCTGAAGCTGCGACACATGCCCTCCAGTGGCTATCGTCCATCCATACGCCCGGAAACCAACATGCCATGATTCTAACCGACTCAATGAATCGCATACAGAAAATTGAAAACGGAATGGGAAGCCCAGAGTGGCATAAGGCAATGCGCAACTTTCAGATTAAAAAAACTCACATGGTCATACTGCCCGGGACATGCAGGTGTTAAGGGAAATGAGCGAGCTGACAGACTTGCTGGTAACGCAACACCAACGAGCGGCCTACATCTAGGAAAATCGGAAATCCTCAGAAAAGTCAAAGAATATCAAAAAGAACAGGTACAAGGCCATCACACCATCGATCGCCTCAAAGAAATAAAAGCAGAGAGAGGGAGTGGCCGCAAGTCTAACATGAAAGGTAGAGCACGATGCTTTGCAAATCAAACAAATATCGGCATCATTTCCAAACCAACATTGCGCAAATTTCTTCAAAACGGAACAGAGTCTCTGTGGGCTTTTCCAAATACAATAGACTGAGCAACACACTAGACGCCACGTTCTTGGCATCAGAGATCTTTTCCCATCCCTCTTGCGGCCAATCAGTGGCAGCCTCTGTGCGTGTGTGTATGTGTGTGTTTGTGTGTATGTGTGGGTCTGTGCTTTTGAGTGCATTTGTGCATGCGTGAGAGTGTAAGTGTACACAAGTGTCAAGAGAGTTCTCTCTGTGTGTGTGTGTGTGTGTGTGTGTGCGTGTGTGTGTGTGTGAGGGGAGGGGGGAGGGGGTGCGGGGGGGGAGGGGGGGTAGAGGATGAGGTATGTGAATGTATGCAAGCCTACACTGTGGGAGAAACAGGATATTGGAACGTATATATATATATATATATCTTTGTATATATGTGTGTGGGGTAGGGGGTGGGAGATATGGGCGTATGTGTGTGTGCTTGTACAAGTAAGTGTTCATCTCTGTGAGTGTGTGTGTGTGTGTGTGTGTGCCGTGGAAACTGCGATACGTAGACTAGAAATGAGTGTGTGGAGGAGGGGGGTAGAGGAGGTACAAGGTAATGTGTGGTGTGTGTGTGTGTGTGTGTGTGTGTGAGCTCATGTACGTTTATATGTATTTGACTGTGCTTTCATATCTGTGAAACTGCATGTTTGGTGCATATCTGTCATGAATGTGTGGGTGTATGTGTGAATGTGTGTCTTCATGTTTTACATTTATTTGCTTGTTTATCACCATTGTTGTCTTATTTATTTATTTCTATTATTATCATTTTATTATTATTATTATTATTACTACTACCTTTTTCTATATTATAATAATTATTTATTTATTTATTTATGTAAGCTTATCTATTATTTATTCCCCCGTTTTTTTTGTGTGTGTGTTTTTTTTTTCTCAAGGCCTGACTAAGCGCGTTGGGTTACGCTGCTGGTCAGGCATCTGCTTGGCAGATGTGGTGTAGCGTATATGGTTTTGTCCGAACGCAGTGACGCCTTCTTGAGCTACTGAAACTGAAATATGATGGGTTTTGATGTTACATGCGTAAATATTTATTACATGATTTATATGTAATTTAGTATGTGTTTGTATTGATATGATGTGTGTCGATGTTACATGCGTAAATATTTATTATTATCTGTACTTTGCTTTCTGTGTGCTGTTCAAACCTTGGAGACGAACGACTCAGTGAAAAAAAAGGCAAATTACCCCCCTGTCACATGTACTCTTAAGCTAATGACAAAGTGCCAAAGTGTCGCATATCTCTTATTAGTTTGTGTTGTTTCAGTTCTGGGTTTTTTTGTTTGTTTGTTGTTGTTGTTGTTGTTTTTTTTGGGGGGGGGGGGGGGCGGGGGGTTGTTGGGTTTTTTCCTGTTCCATTTCATCTGTTTTTGCACCATTTTGTTCTGATTAGTATTTACTGTCACCAGAGCTTTTCAGCTAATGCCAAGTCAACACAAACATGACCTCCACAATCCTCCTCACCCCCCCTCCTTCCCCCGCCCCCCCCCTCTTATTCGTTCGTACCCTCTCACTCACTTTCTCTTTCTCCCCTCCACCAATACCACCTCCTGTATCGTAAACTTGCTACTTAACCCACCCCTCCTTTTACAAGGTCTGGGGATGGCAGAAAGGATGGAGCCAGAGTGGAAGGGGTGTTGGGGGTCAAAGTCCAGCAATGCTGAGGGGACCGACACATATCAAAGGGCATTGTGGAAACCCCCGTCGCTGAGCAACCTCCACGTAGATAGCACAGCTGTCTGCACCACTACACCTTCCCTCTCTGGACCCTTCACCATCCTTTATTTCATTCAGTCACACACACACACAATATGGATGCCTGTGTGTGTGTGTGTGTGTGTGTGAGCGCATGCGCGCGTTCATATGTGTGTGTGCTTCAATGTGAGTGTGGATTAGTGTGTGTTTTGGCGTGTCAGTGCGCGCGCGGCGTGTGTGTATGGAGTCAAATATTTCCATCCAAATTATTTTTGTTAAAGGAAGAGGAAAGAAAACTTTAATTCAATAAGATCACACCAATGCATTAATGTTTCATACTTTTTTTTAATTGGCCATGAAGTAACACAGTCTCAAAGGCAAAGTCCTGTACTTGTCATATAAAAATCAGTACAACTTGCTGTACACATTCCACATTCATGCTAGGTAGGGCAGCCATGATTTTTTGTTTTTGTTTTGGACAATACGAAAAAGAAAAAAAAAAAGAAAAAAAAAAAAGATAACCAACCAGCCTTACATACAAGTATGTGGCAGCCACTTTTCTTTAGTAACCCTTCCGTCACCGTCACCGATCCCTCAGATTCCGAATCCTTTGGGGCGCCTTTGAAGCTTTGTCAACCACCTTTCTCCAGTCCTCGCGTCTCTCGGCCGCTCTCAGGGTGTCTCTCAGCTCCATGCCTGTCCACTCTCGGATGTTGTCCTCTCATCTCTTCCTTTGTCTGCCTCTTCTTCTTCCTCCCCTCACTGTGCCTTGTAAGATTGTTTTAGCAAGACCAGAGGAGCGTGTGACATGACCAAACCACTTCAGTGGAAGTGAACCCTTCCAGACTGTGTAAATGTCTGGGTAAACATACATTACACTCACACACATAAGCTAAGTTACCTTAAGACATCTTTTATGTTTTGCAAACTATGCAGGAAAATAAATCATACAAAAAAAAAAAAAAAAAAAACTATAAAGAAAAAGAAGGCTCTGACTTGAAGGAGAGATTTGCTCATGTCTGTTTCAGGGAGGTGTCAAAGCATATGGACTGATTCTTACATGGTACACCAAATCTGATTAATAAAAAACAACAACAAAAAACAAAAACAGAAAAAGGGGGGTTCCAGTCAGTGTTTGTGCAGGTAAAATAACCCACAGCAACAAGAGACCTGTCTCTGGTAACATTCTGTTGAAAAATCCATTTTCATGAGAAGAAATGAAGAAAATAGTCTAATGAAGACTTTATATAAAAAAAAAAAAAGAAAAAAAAAGAGGGTCAAAGGTCCAATATATATTTTTGGCCATAGGGACAATGAATGAACACCCACTGTGTTTATGGCTTGGTGTATTCTTCTTCTACTTGTTTGTTCCTGGGCTGCAGCTCCTATGTTCACTTGTACATGCACAAGTGGGCTTTTATGTGCATGACTGTTTTTACCCCACCATGCAGGCAGCCATACTCCGTTTTCGGGGGTGGCTTGGTGTACGAAGGGGGGCCCAGTTCTCCCCTTTTTCTGCTCTAACCTTCCTTGACCCGAGTCAGACATCCATTCACGCCTACGTGGAGTGACGAAAATTGGAGTAAAGTGCCCTTCCCAAAGGACACAACACCAACAACACATTGCTGAGACTGGAACAGTGGATCAGAAGCACAGTGCCTGATTCTGCCAAGAGGGATCTGTGAAGACTGTACATCTTCCATGAACTGGTCTGACAAAACTTGGTGTTATTTCAAGTCCTGACAATACAGCTTAAACCAATTTTTAATACACCAACGTCCAGAGAATTTGAATATTCAACAGCTATATTACATAAAACAGTGACTACAAAATCAGAATCCGTCAATAGGAGTAGTTTGTATTATACTCCATTTTTGGTGATACATATACTTATCATGTCAAACTGATGCAAACTAGGTCTATTGGTTTGCTCTGCTTGGCCAAATTTCGCTCTCAGCCAATCAAACGCCTCTAAAAGGTACAAGCGCTGAATCATTCCGTGGCCATCGAGAAAAATGCCCCATGAGAACCACTGCAAAGATGTGGGGACGGACAGGCGGGCATTTGAGTTTGACATGTTAAGTATATGTATCGCCAAACATGGAGTATAATCGGAAATTTTCTATCTAAAATTACGTTTAAATAACATACTTACCGTGACCCAACTAGTGCAGACTCCGGCAGGGGTCTGACATTCCTGTCCTGTGCAAACTACTATCCGCCTATGCGGAGAAAACGAAACTATGGCCGATAACCTCCCGGAAGTAGGTAACCTCCCCTTTGTCCCGCTGGCTAGCGCCCTCTTTTGATGGCAATATGCCATCACCAGCGCAGCGAGCAGGGAGAACAGGAAGCGGGGAGGACGGGAGGGTCTTAAATTTGGGTCACGGTAAGTATGTTATTTAAATGTAATTTTAGATAGAAAATTTCTTTTTAATTACACATACTTAACCGTGACCCAACTAGTGCAGAATAGCGCGACAAGGTGGAGGGCTTGCCTGTTCTACTGTCTGTGTGCTGTGATGGCCTGTTGTGCAACTACCACAGAAGCGATGCCTCTTGCGCCATCATCCCGCAGGCATGCGACATCTCTCTGGTAGAAGTCGATGAGCCATCATCCCTAAAACGATAGGTGTCCCTCAAGTAGAATTCGACGAAAGTAGAGTGTACTGTGTGGCCTAAGGATATTGGTACGGGCAAAGAAGACAGAGGTCTGCAGCTGTATTGTGGGGGAGGTCTGTGGACCACAGCTGCGCTGATAAATGTAGCGCAAAGAAAATCGGGTCGGTGGGTTGAATCCACACTTTACTGAGAGCCCTTCGAATCAAACGAAGGGAAGGAAACACGTACTCTTATAGGGTTGTCTCATTTGAGCGCGGTTGAGTGTCAATGCAAGGAGGTGCGCATGTGGTTTGATCTGATGATTCCACAACGGATGTGGGCCGATAATGGAAGTGATTTTTGTGTTTGAAGGAAACTGTGGCACGAGACATAGGTAGGTCGGCGTGTTGGGCTTGCCTTAGGCATGACAGCCAGATCTGTAGAGCTCCTCCATGTGAGCTGACAGGCGATGGGCACTCCCCCCCACCCCCCACTTTTTTGTCGTTGCCAAAAAAAATGACAGCACTGGTATGTTGCCTATGCATAGAATGGCAGACATTTGGCAACAAAAGACAATGTCCCTGGTGTCTCTGGGACAGGGTTGTGTAATTGCCCAGGTAGGTACCATCACGAAGGGGCATACGGAAGGCTTGGTGGCTTCTCTACCTGAGTGTGGCATGTTGGAGCAACCTGCAGAAAGTTGTCGGCAGTCAATGGCTGGGTTGGATCAGGCTGTGGAAGTGCATTTCATGTGCCCACAGGTCACTGAGTCTCATTCTGTGGTGGAATTCCCAAATAGAAGAGGGTTTCCATGGGGAAAATTTTTGCTGAAGGTTCTTTAGTGAGAAAGGGGACCAGATCCATGACAGGCCTCTGGCTGTGTGTGGTGCGCACTGAGTCTGGGATGGAGTGGGGCGGGGCAGGGAGGTAAGTGGCTCAAGATGTGTTGTACTGGCTATTTACATCAAAGCACTGATCTGACATACGTTTTTAGTATGGCCAACTGCATATACTTGAAGCTGTAGTTACTTTCGCCGACACAGCACTTCACACTCACTCCTGCCCCCCGTGCTGTCCACCAACGATGTAGTGTACATACGAGTGAACGTGGGAGTTGCAGCCCACGAACGAAGAAGATGATGATGTCCGGAGTGGCACCTCTAAGTTGGACTGCCTCATCCCTCCTTTTGCATCTGCAGCCTTATGGGTGATTGTTGCAGGCAAATGAGTTGGGCTGCCTTGTCCGTCCTTGCACCAAGAGAGGGCATTCTTAGCCCTGTGGGTGTGAAGGGTGTGTGTGTGGGTCCCTAAGGACCAGCCACTACTGAAATGTGAAGGAGCATACATTCAGGCGTGAATGAGGCTTTTTTGTTTGTTTTTGTTTGTTTTTGTTTTGTTTGTTTGTTTTTTGTTTTTGTGAGTGCAGTCATCCTCTGAAAGCAAGGTAGGGATGAATTTATGAAAATGAATACATATATGTGCAAAGGGATTATAAACTTCCATCAACTCAAGTGATGTCAGAAATATGCCAATGACAAGAGATCGAGACACAAGAAATAAGCGGCTGTATAAGCATCAGTGTAGCGAGCACAGATATACCCAAGTAAATGGGTAAGTGTGCATAATCATCAATGGAAAGGAATCTGTCTATGCTCCTATATATGAGATGTACATACACATATGAATAAAGTGCCAGTACGTAGAGGCAGAGAGTTCTGGGCATTGTGAACAGAAGGCCGCAAATGCAAGTGTGCCTATATTGCTATGTAGGGAATCTCAATGAATAGATGTCAATGAATAGAGATAGAAATATAATTGTACATGTTAATATGAAAGTCGTCTGAACCTATCCCATAAGCACACACACGTGTATACTGAGGGATAAGTACACATCTATAAGTGAAAGCAGAAATGTGTATGAATGTAGCAAGATATCTCGTAGATGTATATGCATATGTGTGTGTGTGTGTGTGTATATATATATATATATATATATTTTATTTTATTTTTTTTGTGTATATACATATATATTTCGTGATTGTTGATTGTGATAATAAATCAAAAGGATAGAAGGGGAAATACGGTGATTTATTTCCTGTGGCCAACAGCCTGAGAAACAGCAAAAAAAGTGCAGTTGCTATGCAAAGATGTGTAAAGTCCATGACTGGGCATGAGGACCCAATGAGAAACCGAAAGAAAACATCGTTGGTGGACAGCACGGGGGGCAGGAGTGAAGTGCTGTGTCGGCGAAAGTAACTACAGCTTCAAGCGCCTAGGTTATAAATGCGGAGTTGCCTCCCTTGGCGCCGAAAATCGTCGAAAAGGATGGTGTCTTTAGAGCACATATCCCCTGGTGCGACGTGTCCTCGCTGTAGAGGGAGGAGTGTCATGATGTGTGTGAGAGTCCGTGGTTTGATGTCACCATAACCGACACAGGTGACAACAACCGCAAGGGGAATAATTATAATGTCCCTTAGTGCCGTGGGCATCCCAACCTGAATCGGTTGCCATCGGACGCGAGACGGTTGGGGCATGTGGCATGACGGCGCCGTAATCCAGTGTTATGGGCGTCGTGGACGAGGGGGTGACAAGTCCGTCGGCTTGCCGTGGGATGTGCATCCCCCTGTTGCTGAACGGCGGTCCAATCTCGCGAATAGCTCCTGCGAGAGGACCGACATTCAGTTGTTGTGTGTTGACGGATAAAGGGATAGACAAGATTGGCCCAAGCACTGCCGAGAGGCAGGATCGAGTTAAGAGGTACTCCAACGTGGAAGTGCCGATATTAGTCTGGGTTAGGCAATGGGGCAGGAGAATCCAGCACTGCCGAAGTTCCAATGGGGCATGCATGTACCTGCTCTGTGGGCGAGGGGCGGTGCAGGCGCAAGGTGTGGCACCGGGAGGCAGAGTGGTGCATAATTGCTGCAGCAAGTTAGCGATGAGTTGCTGATTGTTTGGTTGAGTAGCTTGCTGAGACACCATTAGTGCATGGGAAACAGCAACACTCGGCAGTGTGACAGATGGGGTCATCACCGCATAGCTTGGTGGGACTGTGCACGCACTCGCACTGAAGGCGAGGAGCAGTGTCGGTGCAAGGGAAATAACTGCGGCGGTCACCGGCAAGGGTGCCGAAGCAGGGGTTGCCTCCCTTGGATCGGGTGATCCTGACAAGTTGGGGGGTGCATGTGTATGGGCAAGCGTGTCCCCTAGTGGTCCACTTTCCTCCCTACACCAGGGGAGGGCATCCCTACGCGCCTCGGTCGCCACTGGATCCGAGATGGTCAAGGCATGCCGCGTGGGGGGTCGTGTGATCCGATGTCACGGCCGCCACCACGGACGCATCGCACATAGGGCCCAGTCTAACGTGCGGATCCAAAACAAGCTGCCTTTTTTTCCCCCCAAAGGGGTTGTGGCACATTCCATTGATGCAACTGTGCGTATGGGTAAAGGGATAGAGGAGATCGACTCGTACACTGCCGACTGGCAGGGCCGAGAAAATGCGGATCGCGTCGAGTGCGTTCGCGGATTGATAAAAGTGACATTAAAGGTAACACTGACCTGAGTGTGTGACAACAAACCTCTAGAAGTCACCAGAGGAGGTGTAGGCGGTGGTGGAGGTCTGGAGTCGACCGGAGGGAGTGGAGGAAGTGGAGAAGGCGGCGGGTTGGCGTTGTTGAGAGGGCCAGGAGTAGAGGGCCCAGAGTGTCAGCGAATCGATTGCGATCGCGCCTTAATTTTAGCATGATTCCCCAATCGAGCTACATAATTATGTGATCTGGTTGGAGACAACAAACAAGAACGCCAGAGAATCAACAGACAGGCAGAAAATACGAAAAAACTTAGCCGTATGAAGAGCACAGGAACAGGAGTCATGATGGCTGCCGGAAAAAGAGGGCGCTAGCCAGCGGGACAAAGGGGAGGTTATCTACTTCCGGGAGGTTATCGGCCGTAGTTTCGTTTTCTCCACATAGGCGGATAGTAGTTTGCACAGGACAGGAATGTCAGACCCCTGCCGGAGTCTGCACTAGTTGGGTCACGGTTAAGTATGTGTAATTAAAACAAACTCCTCCTTTTGGTAATTCTCATTGAGGGAGATGAGAAGATGTCAGAAGAACGCCTATGGCGAGACCTATCCCAATAGTATTTAAGACACCGAACAGAGCAGAGATGCCTATCCTCATCTTGGGCAAGATTATCAGACAAAGGTCTGACCCTCAGAGAGGGGGAAGGGACCTCGGGGTCTTGGTTCTTAGCCAGGAACTCTGTGGATGACACTCTTGGACCTGCTGAGAGCATTTGCCAAGATGTTGGCCTATCCTGCTGTGTGTCTCACTGAAAGTACAATGCCTTTGCTGTGACAGCCTCGGTCCGCAGGGAGAGGTCTGACCAAATTAGATATTTCAATCCCCTTAGCTTATGAACACCTTGCTCTAGTGTATAACTTAAAAAGGTTCATTAAAGTGGCTTGTTTTGTGGTGATGGGTCGCATGTGTCATACATACTCATTTACTTTATAAATAATTTCAATTTTGTATCTCCCTAAAAAGATGTACTTACATATACATAGTTGCATGATGTCATCTTGTGAGATTTATCTCAAATGCTTTTCACACTCCTGTACCTAACTTAAGCCACATGTATCGCTGAAAGTGCTTAGAACTACATAGTAAGCACTGTATAAATGCACTTTCTTATCAACAAAAAGGTAAGTGCTAAACAAACACACCTTATAATTATCATTTATACACAAATGAAGCTCCACATACAACCACAAGAAATAATGTGAAAACAAAGATGTTGACTATTTTTGTACTGCCGCTACCTTCTCACTTCCACTCTGCACATTTCCCACACTGCTGAAGATCACAGCTTGTTCCACACAGGCGCCAGCATGCACACTTTAGTCACTGTCCTCTCAGTCTTCTCACACCTTGCGCACACGCAGATGTGGTCATTTGAGTAACAAGAGATCAGTTACACAGACAATTTTGTACTTTTTACAATCAAATCTCCATTTAAAAGAACACACACAAAATCAGTTACACAGACAATTATGTATCTTTTACAATGCACGCTCCACAAAGCCAAGCACACAAGATCAGTTACACACACAATTATTTACATTTCCCAATGCAGCCTCCCATTAATTAAAAGAATATGCACTCTTTTTCATTCAATCTCCCATTCACACACTCAATGTGCACTGGGCACCAGAAAAAAAAAAATTTCAGTATCATCTCCCCACCCACCCACATCGTCCAACCCACACACACTGAGCACCAGTCCCGTCAAAAAAATCAACTTGTGGTCACTGTCACAGTCTCCTCAGCTGCTTCCAAGCCAGCCAGTTGCTGTGTCAAGTTCTGACCATCCTCCTCCTCCTCACACGCCAGTTCCCGGTCTGTGGTCGTGGCCGACACGGTCTCTATCTCAGAAATGCGTTGAGTCAGCTTGGCCTCTTCTTCAGCCTTGAGGCGGAGCTGTTCTTTGTACTCCTCCTGCTCTCGCTTCAGGACCTGGAGTTGGCGCCTGAGTGCCATGCTCTCACTACCTGTCTCCTCCTGTGTGGGACAAACACCACTGGTTTGACAGTGACATGTTTTACTTACTGAGCTTCATATACACAGCTCTGTTGGTCCTTACTGCAGTCAGCTAAACAAACAAAAAATCATGAACCAGAGCTCTTGCTGCCTGTCTCCTCATGAGGGACAACCATCATTTCTGTTCAGTTTTTGATTGTGTGATGACTGACAGGACTTTCTCTGAACTGACAATTATTATTTTTCAATGTATTCATTAAAACAACAACAACAACAACAAAAACCACCTCTTACCAAAATATATCCCCCCTTAACCTCCTTTTTTCTGTCCACAGCTTCTCTAGCCTTCTGTCTTGCCTTGCCTTTCCAAACTTCTGTACAAATCCTGGAAATACCCTCAGCCCATGAGCAATCTGCTATATGCCCCCAGCCCAACAACCATGCACTCCCTCATCCCTCCCCCCAAAAACCAGGTCTATTAAGAGAGCTCACCTCATGTTCGTCATCGTTGGTGTGGGTGACGGTGATGGTGGTGCCGTCCCCTTCCTCAATGATGAGGGTTCCTGGCCCCTCCATGGCCTGCTGAAGGTCCGTGTCCACCTCCGTCACCACTGAAATACACTGTTCTCTCTGTCATGGGCACACTTTACTGCTGTACTTTTATTCTAATTATATATGGCATTGATATATTTTCTCTATACTTAGGGATATATAAGGCAATAATATATTTTGTTTACACTTATACATGGCAATGTTAAAAATGGAATGTTAAAATGATGCTGTGATGTTATTTGAAAGTAAAGAACCCAGCCTGCAAAGGGGAAATAAAAACATGAAAATCCCTGAACAACTATAAAAAATCTACTTCTTAACCATATCATTGCTGGACACTGCTCCTCTGGCCCTTTCCCCAATTCACTGTTTCCAAAGGCACTCTCTGGAGCTAACTCAGCTTGCTTTGACAAGTCCATTTAAAAACTAAATTAAATTTTTTTTTTCATGTTGAATGCAATCTTTTCATGTTCTTGTACTCTGTGTAAGGTATAATAATAGTCCTCATCACACCAAAAATACTGCAATTTATACGAGTTAATTTACAGCCACACACAGCACTAAATTTTTACTTATTTAATTATGATTTGTCTGTCATGTGGAAAAGGAAAATTGTTAATTAGCTCCCAACCCATCCCCTCAAATCAAATCATGTTTGTTTGTAGCCCACCTGACTGCAGGAACAGAACGAAACATGTACACTGTGCGTGCGTGCGTGCGCATGTGTGCGTGTGTGAGATCCTCACTACCTTCACCATCAGCGGCCCCGACAATCTGTGCCTCCACAGGCAGCTCTGTGCCGTCCTCAGCCACGGCCACCAACACCGGCCCCTCCTCTGTCAGCTCCTCTGCCCCCTGGTTGGACACGATGGTAATCACCTTCTGCAAACACCAGCACTTTTCAGTGTCTCAAGGAGGTGGCACTGCGTTGGGACAAATCCATTTGCACTACACCATATCTGCAAGGCAAATGCCTGACCAGCAGCAGCAACAAATGCACTGTCAGGCCTTGAGTGAATGCATATACATTTGTGTGCATTATATCTGGGTAGAGTTCTTTTACAGAATTTGAACAGGCACAACACTTACGTTGCCATGTGTTCTTTTTCAGTGTCAAGTGTGTGCTGCCCACAAGGACCTCGGTATATGCCTCATCTGATTTTGATTTTCCAGTCAAACTTGGGAGAAAGAGTGAGATAAGGATTTGAACCCCAACCCTCACAGACACTGTACTGAGTCAAGTGTCTCAAGCATTCTGCCACCTTCCTCCAAAAAGAAAGACATCCACACTTAATTGTATCATTTTGTTCTGTCACACAATGGATTTCTTTGTGTGAAATTTGAGCAGCTCTCTCCACTAAGAGCACATCGCCACAGAGCAGATGCCATCTTTTTCTTTCTTTTTTTCCCCTGTCTCCAAGTGAAACTATCAATGTCGATTTTGCTACAGAACTTTGCCTGGGACAACTTTTTTCTTGCCATAGGTTATTAAATGCACGCTATGTGCATGCTGCACATGGGACCTTGGTTTTACCGTCTCATCTGAAAGACTAGCACCCAGATCACTACTCAAGGTGTAGTGTACAGAGGAGTAAAAATCCCGGTCTGTGTGGGAATCAAACTCATGGACACTCACTTCCTAGACAGACACATTTCCACTGGGCCACTGCTCATGGCTACAGCTGATGAACTCATGCACTGGCTTTATGAGTATGTTGCCTACATGAACATGACAAACATGGTCATGCATACAAAAACCCCTAGTGAGAACTCAAGATCCTGAAGCACACCTGAGGTACCATTCAGTGACTGGCCAAAAAATAGACTAAAGTGACAGCCCTTCGTTGCAAAGAGGGCATAACAGCAGTAAAAGACATGAAAGTCTACTCATATGTAATATGTATACAAGTGAACGTGGGAGCTGCAGCCCACCCACACAGAAGAGAGAAGGATGCTGTGACTCACCTGCCCATCCTCTCCCACCACAGTCTCTAGCCCGGCTTCTTCATGGGTACCATCCCCCAGACCGTCTTGGCGGATGTAATTCAGCGCAATTTTCCCTGCCTCTGTACCAATCACACAGAACAAAAGACAGTCAATTACACAGAACAAAAGGCCGTCATGTATTTTGGTACAAGAACATCATGACAACACAATAAGACAGCAATGCATCCTTTTTTTTTCAGTCCTGCATTTTGGATTAATAACAACACTGTAACATAATGAAACAGTAATCCATTAAAAAAAAAAAAAAATCAGGTTTCAATTCTTCATGTTTCATTTTATCACTGATGTTGTTACACTTTGGATTTTTAGTTATGGATAAGTTTTAATCACACCAAGGAAAATTTAAAACACAGGACTGCACTGAAAGTTACGGAGTCATCTGGTTCACAAAGGAGATGATATCAGTTGCACCTTCACTGAATGTGCTCTGGGAAGGAGGGTGAGAGATAATGTGTGAGTGTAAAAGTGGCGCGCGAGTGCATGCACTAACGCTTATGTATGCATGAGTGTCTGATACAATAACCATGTACACTGGACCTACCTGTCAGTGTGATGGTCTGTCCGCTCTCCACTGCTGACGTGATCAGACCTCCATCTGCTGACGATATCATGGCTATCCCTTGGCTCTCCAACCAGTGAACTGCTGCTTCAGACGTCACACCTGTCAACACACCTTGCATCAGCACTGGTACACCACAACAAACACTCTCCACATTAAATATAAACTACATTTCTACTTACATCAGCACAACTTTGTCACAACAAACACTCCCCACACAAACTACAATGCTGCTCACACCCTGCATCATCAGCACAGCTACATCAGCTGAATCAGTGTTATAACAACCAAAGAGTATGACCAAGAAGAATGTAACAACTACTGAAAACACACAGTGACACTGTTGCTCAGCATGCTGCTGTTTGAAAACACCACACAGTGATTTGCTCCATGATGTTCACATGGGTGGCACACTGAACCGCACTGGCAAAGTGGTCATTGTCACGGACTGATGATAATGCAGGTTTGAATCCCAGTGGAGGTGGGTTTTTCGACCAGCTCCTACCCAGAGTTAAGTGTGCCACAGGCTTAAATGGGAAGACCGGGACCACATGGTTGAGTATCATCATCTTCACAAATGGGTCTTTGGGTGTGTTGCTCTAATTTCATGACCAACGTTGCAAGGGTCTGTATCTCTCGGGTCTGGTTAACATCGGGATATCACTATGACAGGAAGCATAGAGTACAGCCTGATCACTTAGTCCCAAACCTAAATGGACCTCCATTGCATCCCTCCTCCTTCGTCATCAATCAAAGTGACTCGACAACTTGCAGGGTTTCCTCTGGTGTGTGGCCTCCTGGCAACCTAACATTAATTTCCCTGCGTACTGCCGACATTGTGACAGACGAACCCAGGCGTGGCCATGTCTGGAGGACTCGGAATGAACAGCATGTGAGTAATACCACTGAAATGGTGTAGATGATGGAATAGCAACAACAACAACAGCAAAAGCATTTTTCTGTTGTCTCTCTTTTTTGTGTAGAAAGAGATTTCAGTAAGAAACAGACAAGAGCTGCACCCATGTAATTCTTTAGTTTTCACAAAGACAACAACTCACTGGCCGTGTTGATGGGGGCTGTGGCCTCGGCCAGGGCAGCTAGTGTGGCCAGAACAGATGTGCTGCTTTGTTCAGAGTCACTGGACACCTCTGTCTTCACTGCAACATCATTAGCATGTGTGCAGCACTCACAGAAACCAGCCAAACTGAAATCAAAGCCTTCATTCCTTGCATCAGATATCACCAGTTAATTCATTCAACACAGGAATTATGGGGGGGGGGGGGGGAGAAGAAAGAAAAAAAGATATACTGTAAAATGCAATGGGTTTTTATTAAAAAATTAAAAAAAAAAAAAGTGAACAGAGCTGTGACCTTTGATCTCCTTCTTAAATATTTACAATATGAATGAATCTTATAAAAACGGAGTGAGGGGGGTTGGCTGGTTGGAGGGCTGGTACAGATGTGACCAGTTTTAAAATTGTAATATTATTATTATCATTGTCATTATTTTTAATAGGGACTATTTCAGCCCAAAGTAGATACGCATTTTCTTTGCAGCCTTGATTCCTGATGAATAACAAGCACCACAGACAAATGGTTTATGCCTTGGACTTTCAATCTGAGGGTCATGGATTTGATCCTGGTATTGACGCCTGGTGGGTTAGGGGTGAAGATCTTTTCAAATCTCCTATACTGACATTATGTGCAGACCTGCTAGTGCTTCTATCCTCTTTGGGGAGTTGTACAGTGAGTTGGGAAAATAGGCTAGATGGAAGGTAGATTCAACAATGAACATTTCAATTAAACAGAAATGCATTTACAGAAAACTAGTTAAAGGACTTAAATGGGAAGGCATTAATTCTACATGAGAAAAATGACTGTAAAAAATCAAAAACATTAATGTTCCCAGCAACTGTAAATGACACATTCATGTAATGCTTCATTAGCTCACAGTGAAAACTGACAAGCTGATCTGTAACTAAAAACGGCTATCAGAGAAACTCAAATTACAGCACAGGCCAAGCAATACTACCTCCTGATGTGGTGACAGTCTCCGTGATGATTGGCTCTGTCGTTTCTATTGTGATGGTGTCGCCCTCTGCCACACCACCGATGTCTGTGTGTTGAGCTATCTGCAGCATCTGTGCGATGTCTGTTCGGCCATTGGAAATGGCAATGTCCAGAGGTGTGCGGTCAAACTGCAAATGCCAAATGATCATCAGGGTATACACGCTGGCTTTGCAAAGACATTATTATAACTACAGCATTGACTAGCATTGTAAAGTCATTGTTAAAAATGCAGTACTCACCCTAACATTGTGAAGTCATTGTTCAAGTTCAAAGCAATTCATCCTCGCTTCTCAGAAATAAACAAAACAAAAACAAAAACAAACCCCAAACAAAAACAAACAATATTCTTCTCTACCCTATCACTGAACAGGATGAAAGAGTAATTTCCCTTCCATTTTGGGAGATAATCAAACAAATGAATAAAATATTCTTCTACAGTGACAACAAGCAGACTTTCTTTGCTGAATAAATATGTGGACTCAAGCTATTTCTTTTTTCAACACCAGAACAGAAAAATAAACAAAACAAAAATACTGCCAACACACGATGAAACAATGGAATATCTACACCACATTGTATAATAAAAAAGATCAGGCTGTCACTAGTGAATATGATGTTGATGATGGCAACCAAATAAGGATGATCACTGTCATGAAGTTCACAAGCACTGCATTACCTTGTCCTCACAGTTCAAATCAGCTCCATGTCGCACCAGCAGGTCAATGATTGCCACGTGGCCCTTGTCTGTTGCCCAGTGCAGGGGGGTCATTTTTAGCTGGCACAACAGAGGAGGGGAAAAACCAACATTGCAATCACAGTTTCTCTATTTATGTACAAATGAATATTGATATCACATTTGATTTTCAAGAAGAGGAATAATAATATTCGCTTGAAACTGATTGATAAAATTCATCTGTTTTGAATCATGGTATTTTTCAATTCAATTAATTTTTCTGGAACTACGCATGCAAAAAGTATCAGTCCTTAGTCTTCTTATGGATGCACGAATTATGCATAACCCCTTACTACTGTTAGACCCCCTCCCCCCTCCCAAAATCCAACAAGTCTATGAAGAATGTACAGAGTTATGCAAAAAAAAACCAACAAACCCAAACAAAAGCACAAAGTATGCAATTTTAAAAAAGACTTGTGATGAAGTTATGAAGAAGACAATATAATTACCCTACAGCTTTTTGTGAAAACCATATTTCCTTCAGAAATGAATGCTGTTTCAAAACCAAGCTACCTTCCTCAAGAATAGGATACTCATGGACTTTGAACATACATAATTTACACAGCTATAACACTCTCACATACATGCTTAAGAACATACAGATATTAAAAAAGGAACTCACTCATGTATAAAAATTTACACACTCACAATACTCTCACACCTACGTGCACACACATCAAAAAAGATACACAGACTTTGAGCAAGCATATATATTTTCTTACTCTTACAAATAGTACACACATGCACACTAAAGTTAAGAACACAATTACATCAAGAAAAGAACAGTAAACAGTCACAAACTTTGAAAATGTATAACTTTATACATAATACTCTCACATACAATGCATGCACACTTATCAATACATGTACATCCTGACAGATTTTGAACATGTATAAATTCACAAACAAAACTCTCTCACACACACATGAAGAAATGAACACAGTCTTGGACAATACACATATTTACAAATTTAATACAATACTCTCACACATATACATACACTTGACATCCCACATCCACATGACGAGTGAAGTCTGCACTCACCATGTCCTTTGCCTCGATGTCAGCAGAGTTGGTCAAGAGCAGCTCTACAATGTCCAGGTGCCCCTCCTGAGCGGCCACATGGAGTGGGGTTCGATCCACCTTAGTGCGGGCATCCCGACTGATCCCTGAGCGCAGCAGGACTTCAGCCGTCTGGTGATGGCCAAACTGGGCCGCAAAGTGCAGCGGGGAGGTTCCCAGCTATAAGGGACACACCAGTCATCAGCAACCCCACAGTCTTACAAGATATTGACTAAGACTACTTTGTGAGTTAATCATCTCTAAAACAGTAAAAGAGAAAGAGAAATTGTTGATTTGTTTGCTGATAAAAAGGTGATACACGCATTAATTCCACAGATCAACACAAAGTCTGACCAAGCTCCAAACCCATTTATCGTTAATCCAAGTGATCTAGACTGCATAAAACAGAAAATAAAGGGAAATCAACAAATCATATATATAATAATAAAAGGCAAAATACAATGCAGACATTTCAATATATTCAATTCAATAATCACACATAACCAGTAATACATGCATTCATAATCATATACACACAGATGAAGGGGGGGTGGGGGGGAGAAGGAGTGCAGGAGGGGAGGGGTGGCGGGTGGGGGTGGGGGTGGGGTTATACAACATATATGTGAAATAATAAAACAGAAAACAAGATGCATGTATATTTACCAAATTTATGTAATTTGATATTGAAATATTCCATTTAACCCCTTGACTGCTGCTGACACATATACTTGTCAGCTCACTGAGATAAGACAGGTCAGTCATTCATTCTTCATTTGGACTTCTCCCACTTGAAATTACATTACTTTTGTTCAGAAAATCTATCAATCATTGATTCCCCCCCCCCTCCCCCCGGCCGCAAGTAGAAACTGCACTTGAATCTTATAACACACTGATCTCACTTTATTGCAATGCAGCAGTCAAGGGGTTAAACCAACCGAAGCCTGTTACTGCTCTCCAAAAATATTAATGTACATACATATGATAGTTGCGTCCGACTATGACAATCAGAACAGCAGAGGAGGCAACTGCTGTTCCGACTATTTGGGCTAGAATCTGATTATAGTGGAGAGTGTCTTGCCCAAGTACATCCCCACTCCCTCGGCAAAGAGGGTTTTAGGACAGTCGGCGTTGGGATGGTTCCCAAAGGCCAACCAGCCCACAAGGCTGCAACACTCAGAGCCAGTGCAATTTTGCCTCCTAGTTTGAGAGTCATAGTCCTTCACAAAAGACTAAGCTGTAAATGGTTTCCCATTGACTGGAGAAACCACTGATAATACAGCTTTCACTTTGCTGTTGGCCCAAATGTAAACTTCTGTAAATCTGTGATATAAGCCGAGTGTTGGGCGAATGTACATACAGAGAGTACATAAAAATATACAATCGAAATCTGGCAATAACACACTTGCTTCAATGTTCAAATCAAGTAAACTCGCGCAAATAAAACAAAACCCTGAATATAAAAGTCTTTTCCTCAAATCCCCCATTCTTCCACACCCCTCTTCACTGCTCCCACCATGCATATACCTCCCTGAATGGAAAAACACAACAACAAAAACAACCAAAAACTTGTTAACATAATAAGTGAGCAAACAAAAATGAAACTGAAATCTTCAAGCAATCTGTAGTGAACAGTCCTCTGAACACCACCACCCTGTAAACATGAAGGATAAAACCCACATGAATACAATAAAGACCCTCACCCAGTCTGTGGTGAAGGGCGCTCCGTTGGACATGAGGGCCCTGACAGAGTCAGTGTCTCCGCGCTTGGCGGCGTCCAGCAGCCGCTTCCCCAGGTCCACCAGTGACATACCTGTAGCTGGTGCCAGCACCTGCACACTGGCCAGTTTGGGTGCAGGCGCCGCGACTGTAATGCTGCACACACACACAGAGCAGGATGAGTGAAAAATCAACATACAGATGTGTGTGGGTGTCACTGTGTGTGTGTGTGGGAGGGAGGGGGGATGGAGTGGGGGTGTACTGCATGTGTGTCACACTCGAAGTGTGTGTGTGTGTGTCTGTGTGTGTCTTGTCACTGAAACATTCCATTTGTCTTGTTTGTAATTACTGATGATAAAGCCCTGTGCTGCTCATTTTTGTTACCATTCTTCCCCCACTTCATTTGTCTTGTTTGTAATTACTGATTATAAAGCCCTGTGCTGCTCATTTTTGTTACCATTCTTCCCCCACTTGTTGATATTAATTGTTAGCTCTCTGGATCTCTCTGCTAAGGAGGTAGAGGACATTATATATAGTTAAAATAACACAAAAAATAAATAAACAAAAAACAACAACAACAACTAAAAACAAAACTGCTGTCCAAACTTCTGTGCCACTTTAGTGACTTACGTAACTGTAGCAAACCTACACCACTTGTATGTATTAGGAGCTTCAGATTTGCCATCCATAGCCAGCATGGATAGAAGATGCTTGCTTCCTGATTTGATACAAGATGCTTGCTTCCTGATTTGGCTTGTGTAACAACCACTAAGGCCAAATGGTGCAATGAAAGTCACCAAAATACTTAGTTAATGCTACAACTAAAACCTCAAAATCTGCAGAGGAGAATTCATTATCAATGAACTTGTCAACAACCACTTTCAATTCAGTTTAAATCCCTGAGATTGCTTTTACCTTCCAAATACTGACTGAATCTAAATTCTAAGAATCCGTTTTCTTTTGAATACATCTTGCATGAAAATCTACTTGTCTATAGTATCTTCGAAATTTTATTAAGACTTTGAATGAACTGGTCTATTTTATCTTAGAAAATTTATGACCTTGAATTTGAAAGAAAACGTGTGAAGACAACTTTTGTGCTATGTACATCTGATGGATGTACATGCGTAATAATTATATTTATCAGTTTGCAATATTATTCTTATAAGTTATATGTAATAATTAAAACATATACTGATCTACTTGTGCAGAAATCCAATTTTCTTTATCACTTTATCACTATCAGTTTATGGTTTATCTATAAGTATAACTCTATTTCCTTACAATTTTCTTTGTGACTGTGTTTCTATAGCCTAAGTATCCTAAAATCTGGGACCTACTTAAATGAAAAATTTCAATTAATTTTCCATTGAAGGATCCAGCTCTGAAATTCCCTCAGGGGTAGCAAATGTAACAGGGCAGGGTAGCATTAGCAAAGACAACATCAAACCAAAACCTATTTCATACGGTAGGACAGCAACATCTCCATGAATTGAAACACAAGATAAGACTCCTGTGTACATCAGCATTCTGCTTTTCTAGTGAATGCATAGAGACATGGATACTCACAACAGATTTGGAACTTACACAAATTCAAATAATGGAAATGAGGTGTTACAGCAATATACAAAGCATCAGATACACAGATCACATCACCAATGAATAAGTGCACCAAACCATCAAGCAGCACATTGGACCTTATTAAGATCAGCTGACATCAGTCAACAACAGAAAGTTGTGCTGGTATGGCCAAGTAACAAGGCCCAAAGGCCTTGCCAAAACAGTCTTCTGAGGAATTGTTGAGGGACAGGAGATTGAGTAGAAGACAGAAAAAATGTTGACAACATTGCAGAATGGACAGGAAAACCATTTGCAGAGCGCCAAGCTTTGACACACAATTGACAGACCTGGAGGAATCTGGTGAACAGTTCTGTGTGGCACACCAAAGACTATTTACCGAGTTTAGGGAAAAGAAGAGAAGAAGCATGGTTTTGGGGACCAAAAACAGAAAGAGTAGCTCTCTGATTGGTACTTAAGCTGAATGAACACAAAATATGTCACTGAACTGAAATTTCCATTTGCAACGATAAAAAAAAAATAAAAATCTGGCAAGACGGCTGCATATAAGTACCGGTATAGTGACTGAATCTGTATCAAAATTAAGTACAATAGTCGAAAACTTCTGAAAACAGATGAATCTTTTAATTGTTTGTAATGTCCCTTCAACTAACACTGCTGTTAAAATAAGTCCCTTAATTTAGAATACTGAAAAAGCAAATTACACAGTATTAAGTCAACTAGTTGAACAACAGGCTAAATCTGTCACTTTTAATTGTAGTTGAGTTTTATCTGTCGGTTTCTTTTACAGCTTTCGCTATTATTAAAACTATGGTGAACTTTATTCCTCAATCCATTTTTTTTCCTGTGGAGTGTGCTTACGTGTTGAAACAACCTGTACTATACTAATATAGCAGAATAAGCTGTATCTTATAGGTTACAAACACACACACACACATATATATATATCACTCAGTCCAACTCCAAATAAACACACAGATCTACCCACCACTGATGAGCTTACATACCTGAGCAGTACTGTTACTAGAATTAGACACAACTGGGGATCAGGCAACTGATCAAAAGCCTCTCAGCAAGGTGAGAATTACCTTCAAAATTGTGTAACAATGTAACTTGTAAGGAAATCCCCCCAAATACAGCACCAAATGACCAACACCAAGCTGAGAATATATTCTTGCTGTGTATTGCGTATGCTATCCTGTTGTTTATTTTGTATGGCTCTGAAAAATCATAACAATCAATAATAATATTGTGAATCTATACAGCTCCTAATCTCTAAATAGGGATCTACATGCTTTACAAAAATGGATAAACATACACACACACACACACAAAGAACATGCGCACAGACACACACATATATATGCAAACACACAGACAAGAAGTACACAATGACAATAAAAGGGTGGGGTAGTGGTTAGAACTACATTAGTTAAAAGAAACGGGTTTTCAGGCAAGACTTGAATGAAGTTAAAGAAGAGTTCCAGATCTGCACAGGGAGTTGGTTACAGACAGTTGGGCCATGAAATGAGAAAGAATATAAACAGAAAGGTGAAAGACTGTTCTGGCCGAGGGGATGAGAAGCAGATGAGTATCAGAAGAGTGGAGCTATTGGGATGGGATATATGTGGATCATATAGATCTATAAGATATCTCGGGGTTATGCCAGAAATAGATGAGAAACAGCCTCATGTTTGCAGATGAATCTGTACTGAACAGGTAGTCAGTGAAGAGATAGTAAAAGAGGTCTCTGGCATGATGTGTTCCTATTAGGGTGACCTGCAGACCAATCTGGCGGCACTGTTCTGGACCTTTTGAAGATTTTCATAATTTCAAGATGGTGCTTCGATGAACCAGACTGTTACAATAATCAAGCCGAGACAAGACCAAGGAACAGACCGGTGATGAAGCTTTAGTGGAAAGGAAATGTGAATGGTACTGATTTTTCTTATTTCCAAGTAGGTTGCATTACACATATTGGATACATGATGCTTGAAGTAAAGTGTAGGATCAAATGTACCACCGAGATTACGGACTAACGAAGAAAAGGCATTATCATCAGTGCCAATAAAGATAGACCCAGGAAGAGAAGGGATATTCTAAAATCCAGATGCTGAGATTGATTAAATAAGTTGTCAACCTTCCACACGAAAAACCTTCGAAGAAACCTGCGAACTTTCTGGCTAAATACCATTTCCTATCAAGAAGTACCCGCCCACGGCCCAGTACAATTGAAAGAACATAGAGGCCATTATTATAAGGTGATGGATGGACTGGCAGAAAACAGTCGAAGGAGAACTAAAAACTCTGAAGCACACCTGAGGTATTGTTCAGAGACTGGCCCAAAACAGACAAGAGTGGCGAAGTGTGTGTTGATTTTGTACACGTGTGTCGATAAGGCCTGGAGTTTCATGTGCAGGGAGCAATAGGTGTAAACACGATTGAAAGTATGAGAATATATAGAAATCTTTTGTTTCGTGCTGAATAAAGGAACAATACCTAGAAAAGAAAGGACGTAATTTAATACACTGAAAGCGATATGAAGTCTCAATAGAAATTTTAATATATATTAGGCACGGAAAACGCCAACACGTGTTGATGCTGGAACAGGAAGATTAAGTCCGCCATGTCTTTCAAAAGGATAAACGGAAGTTACACATACTTAAAACGGTAAATGCAAAGATTATAACTTCCGCTCTTAGTGAATCGAAAACACAATGTAATTAAAAAATATTAACAATTTTACTTACGTGTTCTGCGCCAGTTTGGACGTATAAACTACCCGAATCTTCAGAAACAAACGACGTCTTTGTTCCAACAGTAAACCCCTCGCTTGCTTGATGCCGCAGCACAGGAAGTCACAGTGACGTACAACAAGTAGTTCTTCAAATCACATTCATTTCTAAATTATGTGTCTGAGATTTTTGCAAAAAAGGAAGAAATTTTTAGAAAGTGCAATACAATACAAAAATATCAAAGATATTTTGAATATGCAATTCGATCGTTACACGCGCGGAAGAATTGACAGTTCTTGGGTTGTGTTCCTCCACTGTGCATGTTGTGTGTATGTGTGCGCGCGCGTGTGTGTGTGGAGTCAGCAGCTGTGCAGTCAATAATACAGCTCTTTGTACGGTCATTGATGTTGATAATGGGCGTGATCTTCATGAAGAGAAGGTTTGACCCCAATGAGTTTTCATTATGTTAAGCCCATAAGTTTTATTTGCATATTAGCACAGTTGTTCTGTAAGAACCATAATGGTTCTGTTGATTTGAAAAGGACAAATAGATCGAACACACTGTCATTGCTACACTGATGGTGTTCTCGGCTGACGTACTGTTTAGGAAATTAAAAATGGGAGAATTGTCGCAAGCATGATTAGATCACCGATTTAGCAGTTTTCGTGTGTTGGTTATTACCTGTTACTGATGACCAGGTAGTTGTATTTGCAGAATTATTTTACCTTGGGGCTTTTCTGTTTGATTTTGTTTTCACAGCATCAGTAATGCACACACACACGTACACACACACACACACACACACACACATATATATATATATATATATGTGTGTGTGTATATATGTGTGTGTGTATATTATATGCACCAGTACATGAATGTTCACAGTGCCACATCCACACATGCATACACACATACAAAGAGTGAAAGTAAAGTAGTGAAGATACATAATCCAAATGTGCACATTTGTTATTCGCCAAAGCAGTCATGTGGTGAGAGAGTGAGTGGTGAGGGCAAGAAGTGCAAAGTGCAAAGAAACTGGTGTGAGGTGGGAAGTAGATTTTACTCTTAGTCTTATCTTGTGGCAAAGTTGCTCTGAATGCTGCCTAGCCTTGACAACGAGAACCTTGCTACTCTTGCAGCAATGTGAAAAAAATTGAAGCAGCGTGAAAAAGAGAAACATACCTTACTTCAATACTAGTGTGTAAAAAAAAAAAAAACATGCCACAGGTTTCCACACGGGAGTTACAGAACTACTAATCAGATCAGATAATACTTAATGTTATGTTTGACAGAGTTCTTATTTTGTCTTTGATGGAAGGACTGTCCAGGATTATCGATCGCAGGTTAACCCCTAGACTGCTGAATCTTGGTGAAATTATTAATGAGATCAGTTAGGCAGGGGTTTGAAATGTACTTGCAACTTTTTGTGTGCATACCAGTTTCAGTTTCAGTAGCTCAAGGAGGCGTCACTGCGTTCGGACAAATCCATATACGCTACACCACATCTGCCAAGCAGATGCCTGACCAGCAGCGTAACCCAACGCGCTTAGTCAGGCCTTGAGGGGAAAAAAAAAGAAAGAAAAAAAGGTGAATAAATAATAGATAAGCTTACATAAATAAATAAATAAATAATAATTATAAAATAAAAAAGGTAGTAGTAA
Organism: Babylonia areolata; assembly: GCF_041734735.1. NCBI lineage: Eukaryota > Metazoa > Mollusca > Gastropoda > Neogastropoda > Buccinidae > Babylonia > Babylonia areolata. The sequence goes on along the minus strand of NC_134910.1, from coordinate 19,182,172 downwards.
TAATAATAATAATTAAAAAAAAGGAAAAAAAAGACAACAATGATGATAAATAAGCAAATAAATGTAAAACATGAAGACACACATTCACACATACACCCACACATGCATAACAGATATGCACCAAACATGCAGTTTCACAGATATGAAAGCACAGTCAAATACATATAAACATACATGAGCTCCAGCACACACACACACACACACCACACACATTACCCTGCACCTCCTCTACCCCCCTTCTCCACACACTCATTTCTAGTTTACGTATCGCAGCTTCCACGGCACACACACACACACACACACACACAGACACACACACACACAGATGAACACTTACTTGTACAAGCACACACACATACGCCCATATCTCCCAACCCCTACCCCACACACATATATACAAAGATATATATATATATATACAGATACGTTCCAATATCCTGTTGCTCCCACAGTGTAGGCATGCATACACTCACATACCTCATCCTCTACCCCACCTCCCCACCACACCCCCACCTCCCCCTCACACACACACACACACACACACACACACACACACACACGCACATGCACAGAACTCTCCTGACACTTGTGTACACTTACACTCTCGCGCATGCACAAACGCACTCAAAAACACAGACCCACACATGCACACAAACACACACATACACACACGCACAGAGGCTGCCACTGATTGGCCGCAAGAGGGATGGGAAAAGATCTCTGATGCCAAGAACGTGGCGTCTGGTGTGTTGCTCAGTCTATTGTATTTGGAAAAGCCCACAGAGACTCTGTTTTGAAGAAATTTGCGCAATGTTGGTTTGGAAATGATGCCGATATTTGTTTGATTTGCAAAGCATCATGCTCTACCTTTCATGTTAGACTTACGGCCACTCCCTCTCTCTGCTTTTATTTCTTTGAGGCGATCGATGGTGTGATGGCCTTGTACCTGTTCTTTTTGATATTCTTTGACTTTTCTGAGGATTTCCGATTTTCCTAGATGTAGGCCGCTCGTTGGTGTTGCGTTACCAGCAAGTCTGTCAGCTCGCTCATTTCCCTAACACCTGCATGTCCTGGGCAGTATGACCATGTGAGTTTTTTAATCTGAAAGTTGCGCATTGCCTTATGCCACTCTGGGCTTCCCATTTTGTTTCCAATTTTCTGTACGAGGTTCATTGAGTCGGTTAGAATCATGGGATGTTGGTTTCCGGGCGAGTGGATGGACGATAGCCACTGGAGGGCATGTGTCACAGCTTCAACTTCCATCGTTAGGCTGGAGGTTGTGACTTTGTAGGCAGCATTCTCTTCCCTAACTGTTTTTCCATTTTGTTTTGCAGTGAATCCCCAACCAGATTGGTCTTTGGTGACTGAGCCATCTGTGTATATGTTAATGTCCTCTTCTTTACTGTTTTCTTCTATGAGTAGCTTCACTTCCGCATCAGTTTTGCCCTCTGGCCATTCCTGACAATGTCTTCCTAGAGTGGGTGAAATGGCTGTGTTGAATAGATGGTTGAGGTTTTCGGGGTTTTTCTCCCATTCTTTTGTTTCTTTCAGGTCTTGTAGTCGGCATACTAGCTGGATTGTGTCTTCTGCTTGCCCCATCCATGATCTTCCTCGTCCTAGACGGCTGCCTTTTGGTTCTTTGACTGCATCATGCAGTGGGTTTTGAGGGTTTTCTAATGCTTTGAAGTAGGTCTTGACCTGTTCTAACTTGTTTCTGGCCTGCACTGAAGGAAGGTCAAGCATGTATCGCATGTTTTCTGTGGGCGTGTCTTTTGTTGTTCCAAGGATCAGCCTCATAGCTTCATTTTGAACTCTTTCTAATTTTAGGAGGTTGCTTTGAGACGGTGTTGTTAGCCCAAGTCTGTAGTCGATCACACTGAGGACGAGTGATTGGTATAGCAGGAAGAGGTGGCATTGTTCAATACCTTTGGTTGCCATTGCTTTTAAGACTGAAAGCCCTTTTTGCATTTGAGAACAGTATTTTCTGTATGTTTTCTGAAGGTCAGCATCCTGTCGAAGTGTATTCCTAGGTAGCGTAGGCATTCAGTTTTCTCGATCTGAATCCCATCGAATGAAACAGAAGCTGGTGATTTGCTCGCGGTTCTGTTGTTGAGGGTGCACAGCAACGTTTGGGCTTTTGCTGTGTGCATACCAGTGGTGTCACACTGATTTTGCAGAACAAAAATAATGTAATCCCAGCAGGAAGAAGCCCAGACAAAGAAAAGTGTCAGACATCCTGACCCGTAAGCTCTGCTTCTGTTTTATCACAATGAGACAGCCCTTCACTGATGAGCATACTTGTCAGCATCTGTTATGGGGTTAATGTTAGCTGCAATAAAAATGTTCAGTCAAAGGTGTATATATGTTGTCTCTTGTGTGTACTTCTGTATGATGATGATGTTTTTTCCGTGTCCGTGGGCTGCATCTCCCATGTTCACATGTATATGTACAAGCATGCTTTTAATTTAAGGGTATGACCATTTTTACCTCCACCATGTTGGCAGTCATACTCCATTTGTGGGGGGTGCTGCATGCCAGGTATGTTTTTGTTTCCATAACTGATTAACTCACAGAATGCTGACATATCTTTTCTTATTTCTCTTTTTTCAGCTTACTTTGTATTATTTATTTATTTATGAATAATGTGAAAATTGGTTGAAATCACAAGTATCTGTCAGATCTCTCCAACACATCATCACCCTTCCATTAACATGTTCACCTCTTGCATGTGCTTTATGATTATGTGTCACATGTGCACAAATATTAATTATATTTGTGTAGACCCTTCCATGAAATACAGAGTCAACAGCAAATGTTTCAAGATATTTAATCCTAAACTAACAATATTCAGACATATTTCCCATTGACTTTTTGACAGAGAGCACCCTTGATCCTCTTCATGGTTTAGAATCCTGAAAAAATTCCTATTTTGTAGGGCTGTAGGTTTCATGCAAGTGTGCATACATTTACATTCTTTGAAAGAACACAGACTGGTACTCGGGTATAGCAATGTTGACTTGTACACATGCATTCAATCATTCATGCCCATGGATCATGACAACTGCTGTTGTTGCAGGCTGCAGACAGAGGGGAACAGACTGTGTGTAGTTGTGCATCGTTCCAGGGGATCTGCGGCCCTGGCAGTCTGCAAGTGGTATGGGTTCTTTTTTTTAAAAAAAATCAACAGTTGCATATTTTATTTTGGATGATATTATAAAAAGAGAGTTAAAGGTCCCATAGCCTTTTATGACCATGAGGGCAGTGAATTCACATCCTGTTCCACTGTGTCTAGGACTTGACTTCAGCCCAACACTCGGCTTATATCACAGATTGACATAAGTTTACATTTGGGCCAACAGCAAAGTGAGAGCTGTATTATCAATGGTTTCTCCAGTCGATGGGAAATCATTTACAGCTTAGTCTTTTGTGAAGGATTATGACTCTCAAACCAGGAGGCAAAATTGCACTGGCTCCTAGTGCTGCAGCCTTGTGGGCTGGTTGGCCTTTGGGAACCATCCCAATGCTGACTGTCCATAAAACTGTCTTGGCCAACAGAGTGGGGATGTAACTTGGGCAAGACACTCTCCACTATAATCAAATTCTCGCCCAAATAGTTGGAACAGCAGTTGCCTCCTCTGCTGTTCTGATGGTCATAGTCAGATACAACTGACTGTCATATAATATATATATATATATATATATAGAGAGAGAGAGAGAGAGAGAGAGAGAGGACTTCGGAAGGCAAGACCCTATCCTCTCCTTTCATTGTTTTAATCATCTCCAACTGAAGTCAAGGACCCATTCATACACGGCTGGAGTTAGGAAAATGAAAGTACCTTTCCCATAGACACGACACCAGGCCAAAACGGGGCCTCAAACCCAGATCACTGGTGAACATTGGATCAGAAGTTCAACACCCAGTGCCTGATTCAGTCACAGTGGCTCCCTTGGAGTGTATAGGTTCTCTGATTCTCGATATGGGAAGGAAACAAGGAGAAAGTTTCCTTACTCAGAACCAAAAGTTTGAACTTGTATGTATTTCAGTGATTTCACACCATCTTCCAGATCAAAACCTACAGAAGACAGTCATGGGTTGGACAGGCTGTGAGTGAACAAAGTCCACAGTTGCATTAAAGTTGGCTGGCCATAGGCACATGACTGTAGTGATCCAACAGACTGTCATCAATTAGAAGGAGTTCCAGGCTGGTGTCCTGGCTCAGACAGGGCCTTTCTGATTTGATTTGGACTTATTTGAAGTGTCTTTCACGATACTTGTTGCAAGTCATTGTTATCAATAAAAAGGAAAGATAGGTGCCATTGCCACCCATCCACTTGCAGTGATAAGCACTCCCATTCATGTATGCATCTTACACATGACACACCCTCCCAAGGACAGGTGCATACACACACACACACACACACACACACACACACACACACATATCTTTCTCTCTCTGTGTCTCTATCACACACACACACGCACACACAAAAACAACCACACACAAAAAAAACCCAACAGAAACACATACACATGAGTGCTACTGCACACACAGAGCTGCACACCACAAAATGAAATAAGATATCCCTTGTCTTAATAGCATCAAATGTATATTGGTGTAAAGGATCCACATTCATACACTACATTGAGGTACCCATTAAAACTTTGAGTGGCCTTCAAGAAGAACAGTTTGAGGGGGTATATATATATATATATATATATATATATATATATATATATATATATATATGTCTTTGCCAAAAGTTATGTGTGATTTATAGATGTCGCTTTGATTATTGAATCATATATACGTTCTTCTGCAAGAATGATAACAAGTTTAGTAACACGAATGAGAAAATTTTGAATGGTGCAAGATAGATCTGACTGCCTTCACTTGAAGTCAAAATCCCTGAACAATTCCAAGCATGAACGAGAAGACACTGAATGAACGATACATAATGGACATTGGATGGTGTAATGTATTGCAATGTATTTTTATTGAAACTGTTCCTTCCTAAAGCACTTATAGCAAAATTATTTGATTAGGCGCTATGTGAACAAAATTATTTCTGCACGGTTTCAGATTTTCCATCTGGAGTAGGTTCCCTTGATGGTGGTGGTGCTGCGGTGTGGGATGAGTCGGCACGATGGCCGTGAGGTGGTCATGCTATGCGAGGAATGTCACTCCAAGATGCTGGCCATGGGGGAACTGCTCCTCCTGTCCTGTGAAGCACGACCTGTCTTCACCTCCCCCTCCGACCTTGAACTCTCAAAGGGGACCTTCGTCCACTACCGTGACAAGGTTGTGGACAAGCTGAACCACATCCTCATCGCCTCGCGTGACGTGTCGTCTCAGGTGCACTCGGTGCACACGGTGCAGTGGAAATCCATTGCGGGCCGCGTTCAGGAGCTGGGGGGGCTGGTGACGGGGCTGACGGAGCTGAGTGCCCACATTGGTTACCTGGTGGCTGTCAACTTCCCCCGCTCACACTCCCCCCGCCTGGGCGTTGTCAACAAGTACAAGCTCCACCAGGCCAAGCTCGACCTCAAGTTCTGCTGCTCGCGGCTGAAGCGTTCGTGCGTGGACGACCTTGACGCCCACCTGCTGGTGGAGCTGTGCTCAACCATGTCGCGGGCGTTGTCATCGGTGACGGAGGTGTGTCGCCATGCAGGGGAGCGAGCAGCGGACGTTGACGATCAGAACCAGTTCAAGCTGTGTATCAAGAGCGTCACCTCCACCACCAGCTGCCTCATCGCCAGCGTCAAACGGTTCAAATCCTCCCCAGGCATTGACCATCTCCGCCGCATCATTGCCTTCTGTGACCCTGTCATGTCGACCAGCAGTGCCCTCGTGACCTTTGCCTCGGAGGAGGAGTTCATAGGTCAGCCTGCCAAGCTGTCGGAGAAGGCGACAGAGGCACACAAGTCAGTTCTAGGTGAGGAGGGGTTGTTGGTTTAAACAATATTTTACATAGAAGGGAGGTAATTTAGAAACATAAATAGTTTGCACAGTAGATGAATCAGACCCCTGTTGGAGTCTGCACTGGTGGGTCATGGTAAGTGTGTTAGATTAAACATAACATGGAACATTTCACAAGTCATGAAATAGATAAACAATAAAACAGGACAACAAGAAAATCTTATACAAAATTCTGTCCTGATATAAGTACATCTTAAGTATGTGACCTGTAACTTAAAAAAAAAAAAAATCATTATATTCATTATTATTATTATTTTTTTTTAGCTTTGTTTTTTTCTTCTTCTGTTAAAATACCCTCGCTAATTATTACCATGCTTGTATAATATGCAACTTGTCACAGGAAAATTGTCATCATGATGATGTTGAAGAGAAAATATAACCTTTTTTTGTTTCTTGTTTTGTTAATTTTTTGCTTTGTTTTTCTTCTTCTGTGAAAATACCCTTGCTAATTATTACCATGCTTGTGTAATATGCAACAGGAAAATTATCATGATGATGTTGAAGAGAAAGTATAACCTTCATTGCAAGGGAGGGAAAAAAAAGTATGTGAGATATGTTTATCATACAACAGATAATTTTTAACAAAGCAAATCTATAATGTGAATAGAGTGAAATGATAGTAAAGAGAATGAACATGTGGTGGAAAGATAAAGGCACAGAGAGACAGAGAGAGAGAGAGAGAAGAAAAGAATTGGACACAAAGACATGTTTAGTGAGACAGTCCGACCGAGCCGGACTGACAAAGCGGTGAAGGCCAAGGGTTTGTTATTTTTTATCAATTTTTAGACAGTGTACGCGTCCTGTTAATTAAATCACACATACTGATGCTATACCAATGCCTAGTGGTGCAGACTCCAGCAGGGATCTGATTCCTGTCCTGTGCAATATTATATATATGGTGGCAAAGAAGATGCTGCATATATTGTATGTAAACAGAATGGAGTTAATATACTAAGGGAGACTACTAGCTGCTGCTACTTTTGATTCTTCACCTGAGTGTAGTACAGGTACTGTAGTAGTATTTATTGCACAGGAAAGGAATCAGATCCCTGCCCGAGTCTGAATCAGTGGCTTAAAGTATGTGTATTAGATTTAACATAATTTTTGGACACAAATTTTCAGCACACTGCTTTGGCTCAGTTTGAGGTAAATTATGTTTATCATACTTGAGACTGTGCATCTATTATGTTTTATATTATAATTACTATACCTAATACTGGCTTGGCTCAGTTTGAGGTAAGGGTTCTTATTCATTCTTAAGACTAAGCATGCATTTGGTTTCTCTGATACTGGTTATAGTCATGACACCCACACTGCATGAGGCTTAGATCAGTTTCAGGTAAGGGTGTTTTGTTGTTTTTGTATCTGTAAGACTGTGTTATGCTTAGCTCTTCTTCTTCTTCGTTCGTGGGCTGCAACTCCCATGATCACTTCAGTGTGCATGAGTGGGCTTTTATGTGTATGACTGTTTTTACCCCACCATGTAGGCAGCCATACTCTGTTTTCAGGAGTGTGCATGCTGGGTATGTTCTTGTTTTCATAACCCACCAAAAGCTGACATGGATTACAGGAACTTAAATGTGTGTATTTATCTTCTGCTTGCGTATACACACAGAGGGGGTTCAGGCACCAGCAGGTCTGCACATATGTTGACCTGGGAGACTGGAAAAATCTCCACCCTTTACCCACCAGGTGCCATTACTGAGATTCAAACCCAGGACCCTCAGATTGAAAGTCCAATGCTTTAAGTTTAACCACTCGGCTTTTGTGCCCATGATTAGCTCAAATCCAAGGGGGGTTGTGGGGGGGAGGGGGGGGGGAGTCATATAATGACCTATAATTTACTGGTATAATGAGCATTGACGAAAACTGTTGAATTTGCTGAGAAAAGAAATCATCCATTCACACGTAACATGCATTTCATGATGTATTCAATGTTTATTTTGTTTGTTTTAATTTGATTTATAATTTTTTAGATTGGACTTACTATATAATAATATGCATTTCCTGATGTGGTCAATATGATGTTGTTTTTTGATTGGTTTGATGTTAAATTTTTCTGATTGCATTCCATCTATACACAACATGCATTTCATGATGTGATCTTGTTCTTTGTTCATTTGGTTTTTTACCTTTCTCACAGAACGATAATATGAAATATTGTTTCTGTCTGACAGGAATGACCATGAGCATAGTCTCGGCCAGTATCCAAATGTGCAAAGCCATTCGTGATCTAGTCTACGACCTCAGCAACGCCAGACACCGTGAACGCATCCGTCTGTGCGTGGATTCCATGGACAAAGCTTCCTCCAAGCTCAGGGATCTGCTTCTCTCTTGTGACTTTGAACCAAAAGCTGGGGCCACTGAGCCCAAGTCTGCTTCACCTGACAAGGGTGGAGCAGACAATGTGAAAACCGGTTCCCCCATTATTGCAACAACTGATTCAAAAGGTTCAGATGATGCAAAAACTGGTCCCATTACTCCAACAACTGATGCAAAAGGTTTGGCTGATGCAAAAACCAGTTCTGTTATTGCTACAACTGATGCAAAGAGTTCAGCTGATGTGAAGACTGGTTCAGACAATGCAAAAAGTTCAGTTGATACCAAGAATGGTTCAGACAACACAAAAACCAGTTTGGACGTTTCAACATCTAATGCAAAAAGTTCAGCTGATGCCAAGACCGGTTCAGATGACACCAAAGTCAGTTTGGACATTGCAACAACTGATGCAAAAAGTTCAGTTGAAGCAAAGACCAGTTCTACCACAGACGCCAATAACTGTTCAGTGGACGCAAAACCTGGCGCAGTTGATGCAGAGCAACAGCCCAGTCCCACTGATGCAAAACCCGCTTCACCAGAATCAGAGACTGACAGCTCTCTGGAATCTGGGACAGCTTTGGTGGAGGTGGAGTCAGAATCATCAGAACAGACTGTGGATACGGAAGTGGAGACAACATCAGCTGAAGAGGCTGTCCATGATGATGATGATGATGATATATCCAACGCCAGCAGCACTGACGCGGGGAACGGAAAGGCTGATGGGGAGGACCAGGCTGCTGCCCTGTTGGTGTCGCCCTCGGCAGAGGAGATCCCTGCTGTGATGGACGCAGTTTCCGTGGACGCTTACTTTGGATCTGGTGATGGTCACCATGGCAACAGGTTGGACCTGACAGCGGCTGACTCAGGGGACATGGAGAAAGCTGTGACGGCCTCAGGGCTGATGGCGTCGTCACCTGTCCTCAATCTCTCCACGTACTCTGTGGGCAGCTTCTCCGACGTCGACCAGGGGTCAGGGGTCACCGATTGATGACTGGAGCTGTCTTGTTTGATTAAATTATTGATAAAGTAACAATGTCAAGTTACTGTCTGGTTTTTGATTCATTGTTCAGAGTTGTGGAGTATTTTGCTGGTCTTAGTGGTGATGAAGAAAAGCATGTTTTAGTTTTACAGGGTATGTATGATTCTGTTTGTTTGTTTTTTTTTTGCTTGAGGGTATTTTCTACACCTGTCACAAAATTAAGTTATCTGGTTTTGATTGTCAAGAGTTCAGGGCTGGATTGCATGAGGGATCTTAGCAGTGCTTAGTTTGCTTAGCACTATGAAATGCTAATAATTTTATAGAATTGGCATACACATAAGAATTCGTAATACTAAGCAAACTAAGTGCTGCTAACATTGCTCATGCAACCCAGCCCAGGAGTATTTGGCTGGTCTGATAATGAAGAAGGGCACTTGATTACTCTTTTTACATAATATGTATTTGTTTAAAAAAATTGTTTGTGTGCACTTTTTGCTTTAGGCTGTTTTGTACTTCTGAAGTCACAAAATTATCTGTTTTGACCTTAGAGTTCTATTTTTGCTGGTCTTGATGATGATGATGAAAAGCATGTTTTGATTACAGGGTAAAAATGTTTATTTGTTTGCAAGTTTGTTGTTGGTTTTTTTGTTGTTTTTGCTTTAGGGTGTTTTGTGTATCTGAAGTCACAAAATTTTAAACTGTGTATGTATTACATTTCATGGTCAATCTTTGTCTAATATATATATCTATATTATTTGGGAGATTTCTAGTCATGGAAATATTGAGCATGCCTTTTTTTTTTTTTTTGTTTGTTTGTTTTTCTTTTGTGTTTTTCTTTTCTGTGTAAATAGACACTTTTTATTTAAACGAAATTGAGATTGAGCCGGGGAAGTGCTCTGATTGGTAGATCCCCTCAGTGTTATTGGCACAAGGTGACAAGGTCCTATTACCTGTAATACCTTCACTTGTTTTGGTGAATGGTGTCAAGTCTTGCTTGCATTGTATATATTCGTTTTTTGTTAGAAAGAAAATATATACCTGTTCTCACCAGTGCAAAAGTGTTTAAAAAGTAAATCCAGTCATTTCTTGTTCTTAGTCCCAACTAGTATGTGTAGTGCCACATGCACACGACATGTTTCTCTCTTTCTCACAAATCATCCACACTGACGCACCTCTCTTCTCATATGCTCCACTTCACTCATCACAGACAAAAGTTAACAAAAAGTTGAAATTTTTTTAGTAACCGTTGAACATTCTAGTCACATGTTCCTGAAAAGGAGTTGTTCAGTTTCTGCAACCAGAATTATTGTGTTCAGGTCGGTGCAGATGTTTACCAAACATGCATCGCATACCACCATTGATGTTCCGCAGTGCATGCATAGTACCCATCAGACCGTTTTATTAACATCTACTCTTCAGACCGTTTTATTAACATCTTCTCTTCAGACTGTTTTATTAACATCTTCAGACCGTTTTATTAACATCTACTCTTCAGACCGTTTTATTAACATCTTCTCTTCAGACCGTTTATTAACATCTTCAGACCATTTTATTAACATCTACTCTTCAGACCGTTTTATTAACCCCTAGGCTGCCTGCATGACGAGATAACTCGTCATGGCAAGCATGTATGCTTCGCTGCCTGCATGACGAGATAACTCGTCATCGAAATATTCTGACTTTTCCCTGGTTTGTATTCACTTCCTTGGCAAAAATAGTGGTAGCTTTAGCCTGGGGAATCTCTCTAGATTCTATTCATAGCTAGAAACCCCATCTACGTCATGAAGCAGTCCTTTATTTGAACGTTTTGGTTGGGTCACTGTCCAAGTGTTTGCCTGACTTCTCTCCTCGCTCGCTCAACAAAATGTCGGACTGACGCCGTGCTCAAGACATACGATCGTGACGAACTAAATCAACCATGATTTCTTTCTTTAGCTGATGCTCAGAAAGAATTGAAGCGTAAATTCGAAGGAGAAGATAGTGATGAACATTTATAGGACGATCTGATAGAAAATAAAGGGAGCAATCAAGAGAGTGGCCAAGATGCGACTGTCAGTGAGTGATGCCGGCTGTACAGATGTTAGCAGACGACAGATGACCGAATTAGCAGCAGAGCGATATTCTTGGCACGCAGCCAACGCGGTCTGATCAGAACTGAATCAAGTGACCGTGTGAGAGGGGTGAGGAGGAGGGGGTGGAGACTGAGGGGGCGTGACCTCACATCCATCTTATCACTTGGAGAAGTCACAATGTATTGTGTATCTATCTCTTAAAAAATATATATATATTGTGGTTGTTCTAGTATGATTTTGTGTTTGCAGATATCCATTTGTCCAGAAAATATGATGTTTTTGTGCAAATTACCTGACTAATGTTTGTAATGAACAAGTTGAAAATGTGACAAAAAACAAAACACTGATTTCAAAACAACAGCATGTCACTAAAAATATATAAAATGGGAAAACAGCATGTGTTTTGTATTCTTTATTCATTTACCTTTCAGAAAATATATACTTTTATGGGTCTTTCTCTAATAACAAAGAGCACAGAATTTTTTGAAAATTTATACCCGTTTTTTGTGAAAAAACCCTGGCAAATAGATTTCACTTAAATCTTATTTTCCTGGCAGCGAAAGGGTTAACATCTACTCTTCAGACCTCCGACCATTTTATTAACATCTACTCTTCAAACCGTTTTATTAACATCTACTCTTCAGAACAATTTATTAACATCTACTCTCTGACCATTTTATTAACATTACTCTTCAGACCGTTTGATTAACATCTACTCTCTGACTGTTTTATTAACATCTACTCTCTGACCATTTTATTAACATCTACTCTTCAGACCGTTTGATTAACATCTACTCTTCAGACCATTTCATTAACATCTACTCTTCAGACCATTTTATTAACCATTTTATTAACATCTTCTCTTCAGACCATTTTATTAACATCTACTCTTTGACCGTTTTATTGACATCTTTTCTTCAGACCATTTTATTAACATCTTCTCTTCAGACCGTTTTATTAACATCTACTCTCTGACCATTTTATTAACATCTACTCTTCAGACTGTTTTATTAACATCTTCTCTTCAGACCATTTTATTAACATCTACTCTCTAACCGTTTTATTAACATCTACTCTTCAGACCATTTTATTAACATCTACTCTTCAGAACAATTTATTAACATCTACTCTCTGACCATTTTATTAACATTACTCTTCAGACCGTTTGATTAACATCTACTCTCTGACTGTTTTATTAACATCTACTCTCTGACCATTTTATTAACATCTACTCTTCAGACCATTTCATTAACATCTACTCTTCAGACCATTTTATTAACCATTTTATTAACATCTTCTCTTCAGACCATTTTATTAACATCTACTCTCTGACCGTTTTATTGACATCTTTTCTTCAGACCATTTTATTAACATCTTCTCTTCAGACCGTTTTATTAACATCTACTCTCTGACCATTTTATTAACATCTACTCTTCAGACCGTTTTATTAACATCTTCTCTTCAGACCATTTTATTAACATCTACTCTCTAACCGTTTTATTAACATCTACTCTTCAGACCATTTTATTAACATCTACTCTTCAGAACAATTTATTAACATCTACTGTCTGACCATTTTATTAACATTACTCTTCAGACCGTTTGATTAACATCTACTCTTCAGACCGTTTGATTAACATCTACTCTTCAGACCATTTCATTAACATCTACTCTTCACACCATTTTATTAACCATTTTATTAACATCTTCTCTTCAGACCATTTTATTAACATCTACTCTCTGACCGTTTTATTGACATCTTCTCTTCAGACCATTTTATTAACATCTGCTCTTCAGACCGTTTGATTAACATCTACTCTCTGACCATTTTATTAACATCTGCTCTTCAGACCGTTTTATTAATATCTACTCTCAGACCGTTTTATTAACATCTACTCTCTGACCGTTTTATTAACATCTACTCTTCAGACCGTTTGATTAACATCTACTCTTCAGACCATTTCATTAACATGTACTCTTCAGACCATTAACCATTTTATTAACATCTTCTCTTCAGACCATTTTATTAACATCTACTCTCTGACCGTTTTATTGACATCTTCTCTTCAGACCATTTTATTAACATCTTCTCTTCAGACTGTTTTATTAACATCTACTCTCTGACCATTTTATTAACATCTACTCTCTGAGCCCCAGTTTCACTCACTCCTTCCTCTCTCTCTCTGCCTACCTCTCTCTCCTTTATTGAAGATAAAGAGTGAATTGAGGACCTTTAAGAGGTCTTTTTCATGTTACTGTCAGAACTGAGCAGTATTTTTCCATGTGTGTGTCATGAATCTTTTTGCTGTTCAGTGTCATTTAGATGGACAGAAAGACTGTTCCATCTCGTTGTTGGAGATGGGAGTTGATAGGTATTGGAAAATACCGACACATACTCTTTTGATGAATACTCATGAAAAAATAATGTAAATGTGTTTGTTTCCATAACAAAAAGAGTATGATATAGATATTATATAGATATAGAATATCTATCTGTATATATATGTAAGTGTATTAAATATTGATGTATTTTTTATGCCATGGTGTAAAACCATTGTGAAATTTGAAATTCTAAATTTGCCCCATAAATTATGACTCTGTGTGTGTGTGTGTGTGTGTGTGTGTGTGTGTGTGTGTGTGTGTGTGTGTGTGCGTGTGTTATACCTACATAACCTGTTAAGTGACAGGTCCAAAGCTATTTCTGGACCCACATTTTATTTCATTTTTCTGATTTAAAAAAAAATGTTTGTTTGTTGTTGGTTTGTTTGTTTGTTTGTTGGTTGTTTTTTTTTTTTTTTTTTTTTTTTTTCCAATGTGCACAGTTCTGATGTGTAAAGTAGTGGAGGTCTATATGTTTTCAGATTATCGATTTAAAAACTGATGTAACAGTGAGCATTGATGGAGTGATTACCTCACATTCTAGTGGTGATAATTATGATGGGCACTCATTCTGTCATAGAGAGAGAATTCTAAATCCATCTCAAGTGTGTACATGTATTTGTGAATTGATTGGATAATCTTACTCAAAATATTGAACGTATATCAGTGTATGTTAAAGAAGCAAACTGGATTTAATGAATTTTATTTAATGTAGACACAAATGCATGCACACAAAGTGACAAACACATAAAATACACACTCTTGCATACACACAGACACAAATACATGCGTGAGAACACAAAGTTTTCACATGGCACACAAACATTCAGACACAGGCTCAAACATAAAACAAATACAGAAGAGACCATGACAGTGTTGAACTGACTGAAGAGATGTCATGTTATCGAATGAAGCTTCACAGGTGCACTTGCTGTTGTCATCACTTTGACCTCTTTCCACGAGTTATATTAGACATATACATCATAAGTGTATATTAGATACATACATTATGAGTGTGTATTAGATGCACACATCATACATACATTATAAGTATATTAGATACATACATCACAAGTGTATATTAAACACAAACATCATACATACATTATAAGTGTATATTAGACATATACATGATAAGTGTATATTGGACATATATACATCACGCATACATCATAAGTGTATATTAGATACATACATCAGACATACATCGTAAGTGTATAAGAGACATATACATCATAGTGTACATTAGACACACACATCGTAAGTGTATATTAGATGCAAACATCAAAAGTGTATATTAGACACGTACATCATATTAGATGCATGCATCCCTCGAGGCTAAGTGTATGTGACACAGTGACAGATGGTGTTGATGGTAGTGGAGGGTGAGGAGGAGAAGAAGGTTGTCATTCTGTCATCGCCTTGCTACACTGGTTGGTCAGTCCAGTGGAGTTTGATGGCTTGTTGGAACGGAGCCCTGCAGGTACAGTTGTTCAGGGCTGAGGTCTTGGTTCGGTGAAGGTTGTGTTGTTGGAGGTGGGGGGTGGGGGACCTGGATA
Source organism: Babylonia areolata (assembly GCF_041734735.1). Taxonomy (NCBI): domain Eukaryota; kingdom Metazoa; phylum Mollusca; class Gastropoda; order Neogastropoda; family Buccinidae; genus Babylonia; species Babylonia areolata. Next base: position 19,166,886 of record NC_134910.1, on the reverse strand, counting down.
TCTGTCTAGGTGGGAGGTCCATCTGGGTGGGCTCTGAAATCTCTTGTCAGTTTAATTCTGTCAGTATTACAATTATATATGTAGAGAGAGATATATATAGATATATATGTCTGTGTTGACTGCCCATTGAAAGAAGTGGAATGTTTGAAGAAGATGAGACCAACTCTTACAATTGAGTGATTGAAGTCATCATATTTTCAACAGGTGATTGCATAATGTTTTTAATTTGCTCTTCTTAGTTCTTGTGAATATTTTTGTCTAAGCAATTCAGACATTTTGTTTTTGTTGTTTGAATTACAACTGTTCAGTTCTGATTTGTTGTTATATTATTTGAATTACAGCGGTTCAGTTCTGTTTGTTTTTGTTGTTGTTGTTGATGATTTATTATTTGAGTGACAACAATTCAATTTTGATTTGTTGTTGTTTTATTATTTAAATTATAAGTATTCAGTTCTGATTTATTTTTGTTTTGTTGTTTCAATTACAACAGTTCAATTCTGCATTTGTTGTTGATTTGTTTTTTGTTTTTTATCACAGCAGTTCAGTTCTGAGTTTGGAATTTTGATTTGCTTAAAAATAAAAAAAATCATAGTTGCATATATCATGTGATGGTCTTTAAAAAATTTTTTTTTTTTAGGGTTCTTGAACCTTTTCCTTAACTTTTTTTTTTCTTTTCTTTCTCTGTGCTCAAGATTCTGTTGCTGTGTTGGTGTTCATTTCTATAAGATTATGGTCTGATGAAATACGTGGCAGTTTAGTTGAGAATCTTGCTTTTGACTTTTGACTCTATTTTTTTTAATATTTACCTTGGTATTTTTTGTTTGTTGTTGGCATTTGTGGCTTTTATTTGAGCAGACATGATGTGTGCTTTTTCAGGTTGTTGCAACCGAAGACTGAAAGAGTGTGGTAATTTTTATTTAAAGCGTTGGAGATTGGAGAAAAACGACCTCTCTTTCTTAGAAATCATTTTTAAATGCAAGTATTGCACAATAAATGTATGAAATCCATCTTTTTTCTTTAAAGAAAGACATTGATTATCATCATTTCCCTTTATTACCTGTATTTTTTTTGCATTTAGGATATTGGAAGTCAGGAACAGAGAGAGTTCAGCAGTACTTTCATCTGTGACTGTTTGCAATGAATGGTGCTTTGGGTTTTGTTGTTTTGTGTTAAAAGTGTTAGTTTTCAATTCATTTTATTGCATAATATATTGTTCCTCATAAATCATCTTTTGTTATGTCTTTATTTTATTTATTTATTTGTTTTTAAAATATTTTTGAAAAGATGAAATAGGAATTGCAATTATAAGTATCTAAAAATAAACAATTTATGTGTGCAAAAACATTAGATGCAAAACAAACATCACGCAAAACAAACATCATGTAGAATATCTCAAAACATGTGCACTGGTTGTTGATTGTTCGTTACATTTTAGTGCTTCACCTGTTGTTATTATTACACAAAAGAAAAAGAAAAAGATAAGGTGAGTACAATACTTTTTCTGATAAAAAAAGAGAAGATAACAATGGATATTAATGTAGCGTGTTATCCAGAAATCTGGTCTTAGTGCTTTACAAAACACTTTTACATAACACTTTACATCAGTGTTACACACACACACACACCAAATTGTGACTAACAAACTACACACACACACACACACACACACACACACACACACACACAAAATGTACACATTTACGTATGAGCCACCCTTCACACATACACACACATAGGCACATGGGCACACACATACACAAACAGATGCGTGCGTGCGCACACACACACACACACACACACATGCGTACACACACACACACACACACACACAAGCATGCATGAGAAAACATACTAACACGCAAATACATATTCATACACATGCATTTGTTTGTTTACACATACATATGTATACACACATAGTCAAGCACACCACACGCAAAGGAGTGGACTTGACACAACTTAACTTGTTGCTTAGGGAAGAGGTGAGTTTTGAGACCAGATTTAAAAGAAGCAAGGGAGTTCAAATGTCCGAGGTTATCAGGGAGCCTGTTCCACATCTATGGTGATTGAAAAGAAACTGATCTGTGTCTGTAGATCTTACTTCTGATGTGAGGTATCCTGAGAAGTCGAATATTAGAGGAAGTTTCAGTTTCAGTTTCAGTAGCTCAAGGAGGCGTCACTGCGTTCGGACAAAACCATATACGCTACACCACATCTGCCAAGCAGATGCCTGACCAGCAGTGTAACCCAACGCGCTTGAAAATATAAAAAACAGCAGCGCCCAATAGGGGACTCGAACCCCTGACCCTCAGATTAAAAGTCTGATGCTTTACCGACTGAGCTAACCGGGCTGCTCAACTATTAGATATTATTAGAGGAAGAACGGAGTGGGTGAGAAGAAGTATAGATGTGGAGGAGTTTAGAAAGATACTTTGGGCCAGATCCGTTGACTGCAGAAAAAGTCAGAGTGGATAGCCTTTAATAGTCTGAAGGAGAGGAGAAACATGGTCAAATTTAGAAGCTCTGCAAATGAGTCTAGTAATGTTAATCTGAATTCGTTAAAGTCTGTCCAACAGATATTTGTTATATAATTTCACCTGCCATCAATCCTTTCCATTAAAAAGTATATTATACCACAGTTAGGAACACCTAGAAATGTATGACATACATTTTTATTAAATGTGAGCGTGTTTGTGTGTATGTATTACTGTGTGTTTTATTTTATTTTTAAACTTCATCTTTGGAAAATATATTTCCGAAGCAAGTCTTGTTGTGTGCAATACATATGTGTATGTAACTCAGTGCTGAGGCCATATGCTGTTAAAGCATTAGAAGACTTATGGAAGATATACCAAAAGTGGTGCTCAGTGACGTTGTCACTGCCCAATTTACTGGAAAAATCCTGTCAGTATTTCATGAACCATTCTGTGCTAGAATTTTTTTCTTTTGCTCTCTCTCTTTTTTTTTCAATCTGTTTTTTTCCTTTCTCTGTCTTTCTGTCATTCTTCCCATTTTTATTGTCTGCCTTGCTGGCCCAATCACCTGTATTTTTCTCTAGAAAGCCTTGAATGTTTTTGTTGTCTTTTTGCTGGATTGGATGATTGGGCATTCTTACTAAGTTGTTTTTTAAATTTGTTATTTTTTACCAAAGATGTGTGAATTGCCCACTGGCGGTTTTGGTTTTGTATGTGCCTGTTAATGATGTATGAGTTTACGTATTATGTATAATCATGTTGTGTTCAGGTTGCTTTTTTTATGGTCATCGTCAGAGGTACGGCCAAGGTTTATGGATATGAATGTAACTATTTCGTTTCCAGGTGGATATGTGTATGTGTGTTTCCAGGTCCTTTGGGGTGGGTATTGTTTTCAGGCATGTCATGGTTCTGTTTGGTCAGCCGGGCGGTATGCACCATTGATAAATGATCAGTCCTGTCAGTGTTCCGTGAACAGTCTTGAGATAACAGTAAGCACCAATGTTAAATGATCAGTCCTGTCAGTGTTTCATCAACAGTCTTGAGATAACAGTCCAGAAGAAGTGACCCTTTGTGGTCAGCTTGGCTTTAGGTTTATCACTTATTATAAATTAGTGTATGCAACATTGATCTTTGGATGAAAGAACATAATCTGTAACCCAGTCTGGTGCACACACTCTAACCAGCCATCAATTTTATGTTGGGAGTTTCTTTTTTCTTCTTCTTTTATTGTTGTTGTTTTGTTTGATTTTATTAAGTTTTTGTGTTTAGTCAATGTAAATGAAGTGTGAAAGTAGAAATCTGATACACACACACACACACACACACACACATATATATATATATATATATGTGTGTGTGTGTGTGTGTGTGTATGTGTGTGTGTGTGTGTGTTAATTTGGGGCTCAGGGGACCCATATGTGTGTCAAGTTCCTTTGCTGGATACTATCTATCCCTTACAGAAAGCTGTACAGAAAGCTGTACTGCATGATAGTGATGGCTGTGAAGCTGTTGTGCATCAGGAGGTTCTTCCCTCTAGTTTATTTACAACTGTTACAGCAACAAGAGTCAGACATAGCATTTTCTTTTAATCGATTTTCCATGGGAGTAACTCGGGAAATGTTGTACATGCTTTTGTATGGTTAAAAGCCATTTCATTTTCCATAGAATGATACAGCAGTTTATATGGACAAACAGGTTTTATTGTTTGTGTGTGTGTGTGTGCATGCACATGCTTGTGTGTGTGTGTGTGTGTGTGTGTGTGTGTGTGTATGTGTGGTGTGTGTGTGTGTGTGTGTGTGTGTGTGTGTGTATACATGCTTCCCAAAAGCTCCTGTGTGTGTAGACGGATACACTCCTGTGTGTGCTAAGAATTTGATTGAAACTGGTAGCTATGTTTATCTTAGTATAAAGAAATATAGTGGGTGCTGATTTATGATGTGTACTGTGAGGGATTATAAGTAAATATAGATAAATATATGTGCCAGGATTGTTTTGTTACATTATTCCATCAAATAAAAAAACTGATATATATAGACAGACATATTTGTTCATTATTTTATTATTAGTTATTTTGTCATCATTAATGTACATGTACATAGACATGCTCATTATTATCACTATTTATTTTAGCACCAAATATGTTGCAAAATAAAAGGATTTTGTTGAATCCTAGGTTGTGTCCATACCGAAAACTGATCATACGTAATATACGTAGATCTGAATTTACATTGGCATTACGATCTGAATTTACATTGGCATTACAGATTCCAAACTGAAAAACACTACTTGTTTCCCACAGAATCAAAAACTGATGAGTAAGTGGCTTTTTTTTGTTAAGCATACTTAGCAACGAAATGTACAAATTATCATGAAGACTTTGAAAAACTGGCAGTAATATATATATATATATATACTAAAAAAAAAAAAGTGTACTGATGCCTGTACTTAATCAACTTGCAAGTTTTCAATGATAAACACACACAGGGGAGCACACGCCACATGTTCAAAACTTCACACATATAATATGCACATGCTGAAGGTGAGTTGGTTTTAAAGAGATTGATATTACATTACTTTATATTTCCCAGTAATATTTACAATTGTTATCCTCTTCAAGACATGTTCAGCCACCAGAGATCTCCACTGCTGACTGTCTGGTTCACCCCCCAGGTATAGCTCCTGTCTTGTGCTGTCTTAGCTACCTTCCCCAGGTATAGCCGTTCTCCTGTCTTGTGCTGTCTTAGCTAGCTTCCCCAGGTATAGCCGTTCTCCTGTCTTGTTCTGTCTTCCCCCAGGTATAGCCGTTCTCCTGTCTTGTGCTGTTTTAGCTACCTTCCCCAGGTATAGCCGTTCTCCTGTCTTGTGCTGTTTTAGCTACCTTCCCCAGGTATAGCCGTTCTCCTGTCTTGTGCTGTCTTCCCCCAGGTATAGCTGTTCTCCTGTCTTGTGCTGTCTTCCCCCAGGTATAGCCGTTCTCCTGTCTTGTGCTGTCTTAGCTAGCTTCCCCCAAGTATAGCTGTTCTCCTGTCTTGTGCTGTCTTAGCTAGCTTCCCCCAAGTATAGCTGTTCTCCTGTCTTGTGCTGTCTTAGCTAGCTTCCCCCAGGTATAGCCGTTCTCCTGTCTTGTGCTGTCTTAGCTACCTTCCCCAGGTATAGCCGTTCTCCTGTCTTGTGCTGTCTTAGCTAGCTTCCCCAGGTATAGCCGTTCTCCTGTCTTGTGCTGTCTTAGCTACCTTCCCCAGGTATAGCCGTTCTCCTGTCTTGTGCTGTCTTAGCTACCTTCCCCAGGTATAGCCGTTCTCCTGTCTTGTGCTGTCTTAGCTAGCTTCCCCAGGTATAGCTGTTCTCCTGTCTTGTGCTGTCTTCCCCCAGGTATAGCCGTTCTCCTGTCTTGTGCTGTCTTAGCTACCTTCCCCAGGTATAGCCGTTCTCCTGTCTTGTGCTGTCTTAGCTAGCTTCCCCCAAGTATAGCTGTTCTCCTGTCTTGTGCTGTCTTAGCTAGCTTCCCCCAGGTATAGCCGTTCTCCTGTCTTGTGCTGTCTTAGCTACCTTCCCCAGGTATAGCCGTTCTCCTGTCTTGTGCTGTCTTAGCTAGCTTCCCCAGGTATAGCCGTTCTCCTGTCTTCTGCTGTCTTAGCTACCTTCCCCAGGTATAGCCGTTCTCCTGTCTTGTGCTGTCTTAGCTACCTTCCCCCAGGTATAGCTGTTCTCCTGTCTTAGCTAGCTTCCCCAGGTATAGCCGTTCTCCTGTCTTGTGCTGTCTTAGCTAGCTTCCCCCAGGTATAGCCGTTCTCCTGTCTTGTGCTGTCTTAGCTAGCTTCCCCCAGGTATAGCTGTTCTCCTGTCTTGTGCTGTCTTAGCTACCTTCCCCAGGTATAGCCGTTCTCCTGTCTTGTGCTGTCTTAGTTACCTTCCCCAGGTATAGCCATTCTCCTGTCTTGTGCTGTCTTAGCTAGCTTCCCCAGGTATAGCCGTTCTCCTGTCTTGTGCTGTCTTAGCTAGCTTCCCCCAGGTATAGCCGTTCTCCTGTCTTGTGCTGTCTGAGTTACCTTCCCCAGGTATAGCCGTTCTCCTGTCTTGTGCTGTCTTAGCTAGCTTCCCCCAGGTATAGTCGTTCTGTCTTGTGCTGTCTGAGTTACCTTCCCCAGGTATAGCCGTTTTCCTGTCATGTGCTGTCTTAGCTACCTTCCCCCAGGTATAGCTGTTCTCCTGTCTTGTGCTGTCTTAGCTACCTACCCCAGGTATTGCTGTTCTCCTGTCTTGTGCTGTCTTAGCTAGCTTCCCCCAGGTATAGCCGTTCTCCTGTCTTGTGCTGTCTGATCCAGCTCTCCTCCTTTCTTAGCTACCTTCCCCAGGTATAGGTGTTCTGTCTTGTGCTGTCTTAGCTAGCTTCCCCCAGGTATAGCCGTTCTCCTGTCTTGTGCTGTCTTAGCTACCTTCCCACAGGTATAGCCATTCTACTGTCTTAGCTACCTTCCCCCAGGTATAGCCATTCTCCTGTCTAAGCTACCTTCCCCCAGGTATAGCCATTCTCCTGTCTTAGCTACCTTCCCCGAGGTATAGCCATTCTCCTGTCTTAGCTACCTTCCCCCAGGTATAGCCATTCTCCTGTCTTGTGCTGTCTGATCCAGCTACCCCCAGGTATAGCTGTTCTCCTGTCTTGTGCTGTCTGATCCAGCTTCCCCAGGTACAGCTGTTCTCCTGTCTTAGCTAGCTTCCCCAGGTATAGCCGTTCTCCTGTCTTGTGCTGTCTTAGCTAGCTTCCCCAGGTATAGCCGTTCTCCTGTCTTGTGCTGTCTTAGCTACCTTCCCCCAGGTATAGCCGTTCTCCTGTCTTGTGCTGTCTTAGCTACCTTCCCCCAGGTATAGCCGTTCTGTCTTGTGCGGTCTTAGCTACCTTCCGCCAGGTATAGCCGTTCTCCTGTCTTGTGCTGTCTGATCCAGCCACCCCCAGGTATAGCCATTCTCTTTCAGTTCTATTTCAGTGAACCTATGCTATGTCTCCCTTGGTTTTCCTTCCACTATTTTTTCCCTCTGCTGTCTGGCGAAGGTCAACTCTTGGGATGTAGATCTGGATTAGAACTGTTATGCAATACCCACGCACAATTCTGCGATGATCCGTTTCCCTTGCAAGTCCCCCCCCCCCCCCCCCCCCCGCCCCCCTACTCCCCTTGCCCTTTTTTTTTTTTTTAATAAAAAAAACAGGAACACATTTTTCTCACAGTTGATGGATATTTGGGACTCCAGTCTTTTAACAGTATGTGTACACGTCTGTCGACAATCCTGCTATCTGTCATCCTTATTTTGCTTGTCCCACATTGCAGTGAAATATTTTCACTGCTCAGTTGTTGAGAGCTCTTACATAATTGTCATTAGGTTTTTGCCTTGTTCAGATTCTATTTGTCACCCTTAGTTTACCGGTACACTGTTATTTAGATGTTAAATGCATTTGTTTCACGTCTTTGACATTATTTGTTGTTTTCACTGCTTATTCTGGTCAGGTGCTTTGCTCTGTTTGGAAGTAGGACAGTATTTCTTGCTTGCACCTGAATTTTTATTTTATTGAAATTATATCCATGATGAGTATGAAGTTAGATGTGAACATTCTGTCAATGAGGGAATGTTTGGAAGGTTGGTTACAATGTACAATGATAGTTTTGATGTGCCTGTGTCTTTTCTGAAAATTAAATGTTAAGATGTGAAAAGTCATTGCTGATTGAGGGAATGATTGAATGTTTTGGGTGATGCTTAGTTCATGTGTCTGCTACCAATCTCAACATCAGGTAGGCAGAGCAGAGCGGAGATTTACATGATTTTTTTAACTATTGACTTTGAAATCAATTAGTACAAGAAAATAACATCAGTTTTGGGAAATTTTATATTTCATGTTTTTATTTATTTTTTGTTATTGGTGCACTCTGGAAGCCATAGGAAAGATTGTGTTGTCAGAGTGTAGAGAACGCACCAGTGATTAACACCCTCACTACTGAGCCATGGTGAAATGAGATCAGTGAGACACCAGTTTGAAGTGCATCTGCAACTCACTGTGCACTTTGATTGATTGACATGGATACTTATATAGTGCCTAGTGCCTGTCCTTGGTTGGAGACCAAGCTCTAAGCGCTTTACAAACACGGGCTCATTTACACAACAGGCTGCCTACCTGGGTAGAGCTGACTGACGGCTGCCATCGGGCGCTCATCATTCGTTTCCTGTGTCATTCAGGCATGCACCCATACACACTCAGACAGACAGGTAACATTTTACATGTTTAACCATTCTGTTTATTTATCCCGTCTTGTAGGCAGCCATACTCTATTTTCGGGGGTGTGCATGCTGGGTATGTTCTTGTTTCCATAACCCACCGAACTCTGACATGGATTACAGGATCTTTAACGTGTGGATTTGATCTTCTCCGTGCGTATACACAGGGGGTTCAAGCACTGGCAGGTCTGCACATGTTGACCTGGGAGACTGGAAAAATCTCCACCCTTTACCTACCAGGTGCCACCGAGATTCGAACACGGGACCCTCAGATAAAAAATCCAATGCTTTAACCATTCGGCTATTGCGCTCTTCAACATCAGTGGTGTCACTGGTGTTGCTGATCAAAAGTAATGCAATCCCAAGAGGAAGAAGTTGAAATGAAGAAGTAATGGTGACTGACATCTGGATCTGGAAGTTAACCATGCAGGTGACCACCCTTCCCTGGTAGGTGGACTTGTCAGCAGCAGCCAAGGGGTTAATGAAAAGAACTAGCACCATGCCCTTTTTTCGTGTTTGTTTTTCTAATCTCTAGTCATAGTCCCAGTGTTGATCTGACTTATCTATTCTCATGTATTTGCCTCATAATTATGAGTTTATTGTTAAGAACTCCATACCTTTAGTAGTCGGTCTGTCTTGATGAATAAAGTACAAACAGAGCAAAATCTGATCTAAGAATTCTTGTGTCAGTTTTGCTTGTTTTTGTTGTTGGTTGATTTTCAGTATTGTGCTTGTTCTTCTTATGTATGCACAGAACATTGTCAGCGAGTTGTATGTGTTTGTGAGTGTGTGTGTTTGTGTGTGCCTGTGAGTGTGATAAGTGTGTGTAAGTGTGTGCGTGCGTGAGTGTGTCTACGTGTGCGCACACATGCGCATGCAACTGCATGCAAAATACACATTCACTGAAACAAACAAACAAACATAAAAGTCACACAAATTCACTTACATCCAGACCAAAAAAACCAGTTTGAAAGAATGACACATTTTGATTTAATCTACCACAAGAATACATAAACAACAGAGTAGTAAAATTCTAGAAAATATGTCATGAATAAATAATACAATATAATAATAAAGAAGGAAGAAGGGATTACAGAACATACAAACCAAAGAGATAACCCCAAAAAGCAAACACCATACTATGAAACAAGGCAGGATCACAAAATGAAAAAGGTTAAAGATGCTATAACCATTTACAGCCATTGGTGCAGTGAATTTTTATCCAATGTGTCTAGGGCTTGGCACAGGAAAGCAATGCCAGTCCTCTCCTCCCAAACCGATGTCAGGTACCCATTCACACTGGGTGGAACCAGGAAAACGTCTTTCCCACAGACTCCTCAACATGCTGAAACAGGGCCTCAAACCCTGACCACAGGCCGACATGGGATCACACGTCCAACACCGGACCAATTCTGCCCCAGTGCCTCATGATATAATTAATACACAACGATTAATAACATCAAAATATGTGAGGCTTGAGAAGAATGAAAAAAGCACAAACATGGAACGATTTCCAGAAAATCCTCAATCACCACTAGTGCATCCATATAGGAGATAGTTATATTTATAACATCCGCTGCGGAGTTCTTCATTCCTGTGAATTCTCTATCACATTTTCCTCACACACAAACTTAAGCATACACAATCAACATGCAGAAGACACAAGAAACCACCTGAGTTTTTTGTTTTTTTTGAAAAGTGGAAAGTGTTCGTTTTATCAGCATGGCGCCTCACCCTTCTGATTTATTTGACGGCAAAATAAACAATGTTTTTGTTTTTACTGATACCATGATCTCACCTGAACTGGATATAATGACATGTAATACACCCAAATCTGTGCCTTTTTTTTTTTTTTAAAGCAGAAAATGTTTGTTGCATTAGCATACTACCATACCCTTCTATCTGCAAGTAAGTTAATTATTCAACTGTAGTTTTGCAAGCAAAATACCCATTCATGTTAATTTTTGTTTCCACTGATATCATTTACTTACTTAGCTTCAGAATGTACCAAAACAGTTTCAGTTTCAGCAGCTCAAGGAGGTGTCACTGCGTTCAGACAAATCCATATACGCTACACCACATCTGCCAAGCAGATGCCTGTAACATAACAGACATGTAACAGAACAGCTTTATTTTGTTTCCAGTAATGACACTTAGGTATGTGGGAAAGGCAATTTTCTGGTTTGAAACTGGACAAAAAAAAGATACATTATTGTTGTAGTTATAGTAATTTGTGTTTTTAATCTGTTCTGTTCTAAATAATTGCCTGGGTAAAACCCTACTTCTATCAGAAATAAGAACTAGTGATTGTTTGGAATGGACATCATCACAGTATCATTGAAAACAACAAAAACAGTCAAAGGTCCCTTCTAAGTTTGTGACACAGTGTATGTTGAGTGTCAGACTCCACAGTGATGATTTAGCTTCAGAATGTACCAGACTTTTGGGTGGAGACAGGAGTGTATGTTGGGGGGAGATGGGAGGGGCTTGGGGGGAGAGTGGTGAGGGGCACAGTTGTGTAGGGGTGGGGAGGACGGGCAGAGTACATGCAGAATACCTGAACAAAACCACAGTTGTTCAAAATGAGGCGTTCATTTTTTGTTTGGTGTGTTGCGTTGGAACTTGGTGCCCAATGGAGAAAGTCTGGACAGCTGAACACGCTGTACTCAAATGCTCCCATCCGTCAGTGTTGCGAGACTGCAGCTGCACTCTGGGTGGTGACTGATACAGGGACAGGAGTGTCTGACAGGCCAACACAGGTACGATTACCAGGTAAAATCACTCATCATTCTCTGTTGAAAATGCTCTCACTGATGGCGAGCCAAAATAATGCTGTATAAAATGACACATTATGAAGATACAGCTGCATGACATAAACACATGTTTTCATCTGACCATCAATAAGGCAAGGCTAAAACAAATTTTCATATGGAAAGAAAAAAGTCCTCTTTACTTACTGTGAACATTTTTTAAATAACCAAACTGTTATGGGAAGCGGCAGGCAAGATTCATGGCTGTGGCAGACTTGCAGGAAGAAAAGAAATGTATGTAAGCCAGCAAATACACATGAAAACTATGGACATGACAGTAAATATGTGTATCAACTCATTTTGGATGACAAAGATGAAGAGAACAATTCTTGTTCCAATATATCCAATCTGCAAGTCACAATGAATGTTGTAACTGAAAAGACACACTCCTGTTCCACTGGTACAAGAAACACAGCTCAGATGTAAAGATGTTCCAGTTCTGATTTATCATATGTATGTCATGGCAATGGAAAATGGAAAGACTTTATCTCTCTTTTTTATGACAGCATCCACTGGTTGCCAGTTGTGTTTTTAAGACTGCAATAATACTTCTAGAGTGCGACAGTATTTCAAGAGTGTGACAGTACTTAGAAGTGCAACAGTACCTTAAGGGTGTAACAATACTTTAAGAGTGCGACAGTACTCTCTTCACAGCTTGAGTGGCCACACCAAGTTTTCAAAGCTGGTGCACGCTGGATGGACATGTTAGGTTTTCCATACAATAGAAAACACACAAATTAATGAATCTTCCAATGTATCCATTTGACCTTTTCCATGTGTTGCACATTCATGCGAAAAGGGTTAAGGCACAGACATGAAAATGTATTAGCACAATGATGAAAAAGATATATATGAAATGAAAAATGTCTCCACCTTGAAACCTGCTTGAACTGCAGAGATTGGAACCTCACAACTTACAGGCCCTCAACTGAAAATAATGATGGCCGCAATGAAGGAAAGATGATAGAGTGGGGTGCAGTGAGGAACTGAGGGGTTTGTAAGAGTGCATGTGTTTGGTTTTTTTAGCTAAATATGTGACTGGTTTCTGATGTTCGGATTGATTTTTGGGGTGTTGTGGTCTGGTTTTGGGTGTTGTGATGTTGTTGTTTGGTGTTGTGATGTGACATGACATTATCTGGGTGTTGTGATGTTGCTGTCTGGTGTTGTGATGTGACATGACATTATCTGGGTGTTGTGATGTGACATGACATTATCTGGGTGTTGTGATGTTGCTGTCTGGTGTTGTGATGTGACATGACATTATCTGGGTGTTGTGATGTGACATGACATTATCTGGGTGTTGTGATGTTGCTGTCTGGTGTTGTGATGTGACATGACATTATCTGGGTGTTGTGATGTGACATGACATTATCTGGGTGTTGTGATGTTGCTGTCTGGTGTTGTGATGTTGCTGTCTGGTGTTGTGATGTGACATGACATTATCTGGGTGTTGTGATGTGACATGGCGTTATCTGGGTGTTGTGATGTTGCTGTCTGGTGATGTGATGTGACATGACATTATCTGGGTGTTGTGATGTTGCTGTCTGGTGTTGTGATGTGACATGACATTATCTGGGTGTTGTGATGTGACATGGCGTTATCTGGGTGTTGTGATGTTGCTGTCTGGTGTTGTGATGTGACATGACATTATCTGGGTGTTGTGATGTGACATGACATTATCTGGGTGTTGTGATGTGACATGACATTATCTGGGTGTTGTGATGTGACATGACATTATCTGGGTGTTGTGATGTTGCTGTCTGGTGTTGTGATGTGACATGACATTATCTGGGTGTTGTGATGTGACATGACATTATCTGGGTGTTGTGATGTGACATGACATTATCTGGGTGTTGTGATGTTGCTGTCTGGTGTTGTGATGTGACATGACATTATCTGGGTGTTGTGATGTGACATGACATTATCTGGGTGTTGTGATGTTGCTGTCTGGTGTTGTGATGTGACATGACATTATCTGGGTGTTGTGATGTGACATGACATTATCTGGGTGTTGTGATGTGACATGGCGTTATCTGGGCGTTGTGATGTTGCTGTCTGGTGTTGTGATGTGACATGGCGTTATCTGGGTGTTGTGATGTGACATGGCGTTATCTGGGCGTTGTGATGTTGCTGTCTGGTGTTGTGATGTGACATGACATTATCTGGGTGATGTGATGTGACATGACATTATCTGGGTGTTGTGATGTTGCTGTCTGGTGTTGTGATGTGACATGGCGTTATCTGGGCGTTGTGATGTGACATGACATTATCTGGGTGTTGTGATGTTGCTGTCTGGTGTTGTGATGTGACATGACATTATCTGGGTGTTGTGATGTGACACGACATTATCTGGGTGTTGTGATGTGACATGACATTATCTGGGTGTTGTGATGTGACATGGTGTTATCTGGGTGTTGTGATGTTGCTGTCTGGTGTTGTGATGTTGCTGTCTGGTGTTGTGATGTGACATGACATTATCTGGGTGTTGTGATGTGACATGACATTATCTGGGTGTTGTGATGTGCTGAATTGGTGTTGTGATGTTGCTGTCTGGTGTTGTGATGTGACATGACATTATCTGGGTGTTGTGATGTGACATGACATTATCTGGGTGTTGTGATGTTGCTGTCTGGTGTTGTGATGTGACATGACATTATCTGGGTGTTGTGATGTGACATGACATTATCTGGGTGTTGTGATGTGACATGGCGTTATCTGGGCGTTGTGATGTTGCTGTCTGGTGTTGTGATGTGACATGGCGTTATCTGGGTGTTGTGATGTGACATGGCGTTATCTGGGCGTTGTGATGTTGCTGTCTGGTGTTGTGATGTGACATGACATTATCTGGGTGATGTGATGTGACATGACATTATCTGGGTGTTGTGATGTTGCTGTCTGGTGTTGTGATGTGACATGGCGTTATCTGGGCGTTGTGATGTGACATGACATTATCTGGGCGTTGTGATGTTGCTGTCTGGTGTTGTGATGTGACATGACATTATCTGGGTGATGTGATGTGACATGACATTATCTGGGTGTTGTGATGTTGCTGTCTGGTGTTGTGATGTGACATGGCGTTATCTGGGCGTTGTGATGTGACATGACATTATCTGGGTGTTGTGATGTTGCTGTCTGGTGTTGTGATGTGACATGACATTATCTGGGTGTTGTGATGTGACACGACATTATCTGGGTGTTGTGATGTGACATGACATTATCTGGGTGTTGTGATGTGACATGACATTATCTGGGTGTTATGATGTTGTTGTCTGGTGTTGTGATGTGACATGATGTTATCTGGGAGCTGTGATGTTTGGTATGTATTTTGGGTGTTTTTGTTGTGGGATTTTTTGGGTGTGTCCATGTATAGATTACTGTTGGTGTTTGGTTTGGAGTCTGTGCAAGGTTATAGGTATGAATGTTGTCATTTTGGTGTTTGAAAGCATGTTCTGCACATTGATCTGTATGCTGGACAGTGCATTTGGGCATGTTTTGCACAAAGGGGTGATGTATTGATTACATTATTAACACTGCATGTCATGTGTGTGAAGGCATACATTTCATATTTGTCTGCGAGAGTATGTGTTTGCAAGCATGCGTGTGCGCGCATGTGTGTAGGGGGTGGGCAGAGGAGGGGAGGGGCAGGGGGGTGTAGGGGGGTTGAACTGTGAAGCGCTTAGAGAAAGATAATGTGGTTAGATGCTGTATAAATAAAACTTTTTTTTTCTTTTTCTTTTGCAATAAATTTCTGGGATCCTTATTTCTGCCACTGGTCTTCTTCCCATGGCAGACATTTCCATTCAACATCAGCATGAAAAAATCCAGGTTGCTCACATAAAATGTAAACAGTGGGCACATGGATACATCACAATGTTGGACAGAAGCAGTGCTATCTGTACTCCTGTGCAAGTTCTGCGAAAGGAGCATGTCTAAAAACAACACAGCGCTCAGTGCTGTGTGCTGGAAGAAAGCAAAATGCAAAAAAACTGACAGAGACTGGCTGGATGAGAGTCGAGGACAGAGCTGAGAGTTAAACAACACACCTGTATAATGAATCAATGATAGGCTTTGACAGTGACAACTGATGTTGAATTTTAATGATAACTTGGTTTTGTTGTTGTTGTCTGTTTTGTTTTTTTTACTATGGAAAAAAGCTTTGTTAAAAACCACCAGAATTTGAAGAAAATGATAAAGACTACAGAACTGCTGAAGCACAAAAAGCAAAGTTGAATATCAAAGAATAAATAAAAAAAAAACAAATGATCTAGGTGAATTTAACATGCAGACATTTTGATTTCTTGAGTTTCTGAGTTATGTCTGCTCTTTTTTTTTTCATATCATCATTTTTTTTTTTTTAAAGAAAGGTTTAAAAAAATTTAAAACTATTCCATGGAAATAATGTGAATGCGCTGACATTTTGATTTCTCAACTCTTGAAATTGAAACATACACTTAGAAAAAAATCCATTGGATTCTTTTTTTCTTTTTGAATTCTTTTAATTTGCACTTTTCTCACAAGAAACTTCAGTGAGAGCAAATACGTTTCAAAGAAAAAAAGAAATGTTTTAAGGACAGGGGAAAAAAACAACGGTGAGGAAAAATCTTGAATGACTCAGAGGAAAAAAAAAGGATTCGGATCCTGCCACAACATCATTTTAATATTAACAATAAAATTAACAAGTGATGCTGACTGAAGCTTTGACCTATACAAACACTATCAAGTCCCCATAAAATGTATCCCACCATTAAAGCAAATATACTTGAACCAAAAATCTCACAGACTGTAAGGATGAAATAAAAAGGCTCTCATAACACACACTTGTAACCTTGTGTGAGAGAAAACTAGGGACAGATGAGAGAGTGTGTTTGGACAGGTGTGCTGCATATGGTAGTGTGCCTGTATGCCCTTCTCCACAAGGAATGGACAGCTGACTGAGGCAGTACACTGTTGTGGGAAGTGTGGGACAACCAGTCCAAACCAAAACAACGACAAGCAACCCAACCTGTCCAAGAAAGAAAGATGAGCCAACACAAATACTGATGATACAAACACAGTTAAAAGTAAGTACTTACAAAGTCTACTTATGCATTCCAGAATGTCTCAAAAGAAAAAAACACAACCCAAACTATTCATAAGTCTGAGTACATACAGAGAGTGGTATGAAAATGATATTCAAATATAAAGGTAAAGCCAGTGAAAGACTTTTTCCAATTAATCTGTACTCTGTGTGTGTGTGTGTGTGTGTGTGTGTGTGTTTGAGTGTGTGTGTGTGTGAGTGTGTGCGTGCGTGCGTGCGCACTTGGATGTATATAAGAGAATACTTGGCATTTGCAGGTTTGTGGAAGCAAGGCAGTTAAGCACAATGACAGAATTAAGTAAGCTTTTTTGTGCACACAAACACTCCCATACTTGCATTTCAAAACGTATGAAAGAGTATATGCCAGCATATACACTAATTTGGCCTCCAAATACACTCACATCCCTTCCCTTTCCTCAACCCCTTCCACCATCCATGATTAAAACAATAAAGTAATCTACAACAATGATAAAGAATACCTCAAAACTGTATACAAAATCCCACACAATAAGCAAATCATAAAGAAGCAGGAATATTACATAAAAAACTATGTACATTCATTCCTTTCATTTCAAGATGGGATGAAAACCAAATCACACCAAAAAATACTTCAAACCATATCACCACTATCACTACGAAAACCACACATATAAATTATATCAAAAAGTATATTACAATCCACACCGAAATATATATATTAATATACATAATATTGATAAAGATCTTGATGATGTGTACAGTCTAAAACAATCATAACGGACACACAGGGAAGGAAAAAATGCAAGATCCCCAAAAAGAGGAAGTCATAAATATTTATCATAATTCACTTCAAGAAAACTGAGAAAAGAACGCACCCAGAAAATTCATTCAAAACTGATCACTTTTGTACACACACACACACACACACACACAGCGCCATCACCACCATAACAACAAAGATCTGTGATATGTCAATTAATTAAGAATGACCCTTCAGATTAAACAAAACTGCACAAACTGACCACAAGCTTGATTACATGTCACCATAGATAAATACAATGAGAAGAAAACTAGTACAACTACTAAAAAAAAAAAAAAAAAAAGAAAAAAAGGAGAGAATAAAGTAAAACCATCAACAAA
The DNA here is from genome assembly GCF_041734735.1 of Babylonia areolata. Classification (NCBI taxonomy): domain Eukaryota; kingdom Metazoa; phylum Mollusca; class Gastropoda; order Neogastropoda; family Buccinidae; genus Babylonia; species Babylonia areolata. The sequence goes on along the minus strand of NC_134910.1, from coordinate 19,149,142 downwards.
ATCAAATTCCAAGAACAAGATCAAAGTATTTCATAACATGATTTCAACAAACATATCAGTAACACAAATAAATTCTTGTTGATAAAAACAACAACAGATGTTCTTTCTCTCTTTTTTTTCATCACACACAAAAAGAATCAATGACACCCATGTTCACATACACCAATACAAAAAAAGAACATGAACTATACCATAGCGAAAAGTGGAGGGATGATGAAGTAAACAGTATATGATGATATGATCAGTTGCAGTGTACCATAAACTGTACACTTGACAAGCAGAACAAGCACAAAACAATTTGCAGATCACTTGTGGAGACTGTAACCACCCACACAGGCAAAATTCACAAACTTTCATGACATTGTTGCTTTAAGCCCAGCTGACCGTGCAGGGCTAGATCAAAAATATCCAAGACCTAGAAAAAACACACCACCCCATTCCTCAAAAAATGCCTCCCAAACTTGACCAGACTATGAACCCTGTATAAACACACACTTCTATTTCTCCTCCTCATCACTCTGCATGTTTTGAAGGTACAGAAACTTCACACGTTCATGTCTTCCCTTTGTTCCATGTTTGTGGATACCTTTTCCCCCCTTAACCTTCTCCCATGTAAGCAGGGTTCATCACAGAACAACTTGAACATTAAAAGGTTAAAGGTCCCATAGTCTATTATAACCACTGTGCAGTGAATTCATTTTCACTGAGTGAATTCATATTCACAGAGTCTACGGCTCAAAAAGGAAGGCAGGGCCCAATTCTCTTCTTCTGGCAATCATCACTTTCCCAAAATGAAGCCAGGTACCCATAAGAATTATGTTAATACCTAAAATTTACCTATATAAACAGATAATGTGGACACAATTTATCTGTTTAAGTTGATATTGGATGTTGACTTTGATCTGCAGGTCTACATTCAAGCTAATACTGGATACAACTGACCTTCCCACTGACATCATGCACACCGAAAGACTGAAAAAATCAATCTCTGCTATCTTTTCTTTTCAATTACGAAAAGGAAAAAAAGGTTTGGAAATAACCTTCAGTTAAATCCATTACCAGGGTATAACCACAACCTCCTAGAAACCATGGAAAAATCATTCCTGTATCTATGATGATAGATGCATATACCCCTTCTCTTCCTTGTCTCCCAACCACCCAGCTTTCCAGGCACACACAATGTCACTGACAGACTCAAAAGGCACAAGTGCAGAGATAAAAATCACACACACACACACACACACACACACACACACACACACAAACAGAGAGAAAAACTCAGGTAAAAAAATCAACATCATGTATAGACCATCACTCTGCTGACACTGAAAAAGCTCAGCATTAAAACCGACATGTGAGACTGACAAATAAAAGGCTGTAAAGAAGAAGCACTACTGGTGAGAAAGAGAGAGGGAGATGGAGAGATACAGACAGACAGACAGAGAGAGAGAGAGAGAGAGAGAGAGAGAGAGAGAGAGATACAGAGAGATAGAGACAGAGAGAGAAGGAAATGCTCTTCTGGATGGCATATTTAATGATCACAACAAAAATTGCTCGTTTGTGTGAACACATATGACTTGGTTATGCACATGAACAACTGACAAAAACAGAAGTATCTGGACTGTGACCGAAAGCTGGAACACTCTATACCAAGTGAACATTGGGAATTCCTGATGATTAGGGCTGTGTCCAAGAACAAGAACTCTCAAAACCAAGTGAAACATTGGAAATTCCCAATGATTCATGCTGAACCAATAAGAGAGAATCTGGGGTCTGGTTAAGTCCAGAAGTGACCCTGAACTGACAGTCCTTGAACTACACAAACTCCCATCAGTCCATCACCTTCACTGCTCATACTGAACTACACAAACTCCCATCAGTCCATCACCTTCACTGCTCATACTTACTGAACATGAAAAAAAAAGTCATGATAAGCTCGGCTTCTGTCTCAAGGGCAGACAATCTGCGGATATGTGTGTCATGTTACCAGTTTTAAGTAGCATAGCGTATACGTATCATCATTCTTGTGAAACAAAAACAAGAACAAACTCCTCATTCGTGACAAAAAAAGACACACACCCGGTTCCTTTACAGAAAAGTATTCTGAATCAAGACATTCTCTCCCTCCCTCCCCTCCAACACTTTCACTGAAATGAATCACTACTATATCCCACTGACAGATCTTCATCAATTGTGTCAAACATTATCAGTCAAATGATTCATTACTGTGCTGTTGTATACAAAACTGATATACTTCTGTCAATTGTATCCAACACCTTTCACTGTAACATGTCTACAGTCACCAGTATACATGTCACTGGACAAACAGAATTCCTTCCTTTTCACTTGCAGGAATCATTACCTCACCAATATACCTTCATCAGTTGTATCCAATACCATACTGTATTGTATTCCATTGTATTCAACAGACTTCTTTCTGTGGAATTTGGACTGCTCTCCCTGGGGAACAGTTCGTCGCTACAATGCAATGCATCCTTTTTTTCTTCACTAACCAGAATCATCACTGTGTTACAAACCCAACCGACATACCTTCCATCGACTGCAGTCATACCAGCACACACCAAGATCGGTCTCTCCCGTCCAACAAAGCATTCCACTTTCCTGACCCTTGACCTTTCTGCACCTGGGCAGTGTCTGAGTTAGAAAGTGTTCAAAACCCACACACCAAACAACAGTAACGCCAACATAGCGTGAGAAAGTCAGCCATCAGTAAAATGGACAGCATTTGTCAAGCTGTGTAGTTAAACTTAAAGCCCAGCTGACCACACAGGGCCATGTCAGGGCTGAACAACTGTAAATATCAACACCAAAGAAAAAAAAAAGAAAAAAAAGAAGAAAAAAGAAAAAAAAAGAAAAAGAAAATGCAGTCACGCTCATGCACTTAAGTCTGTGACATGCCTCGGACTGTCTATTCCATCATATATTTTTTTTATAGAAGATAAAAAACCAACATATCTGACCTGTAAACATAGCTATACAAAATACACAAAAAACTACCACCAACCAACAGGTACACAAAACCAAAAATTGCCAACAGCTGTAAACTAAATGCAGTTTTTAAAGTGTCAAGCATGACCAGCTCAGTTTTTGGTAAACTTGTGAGGTGCTGAGAGTGATATGACAGTGATATGTATCCACTCATACATGTACAATGCAACAATCCATTAAATCTGAACAGATCTATAACACTTCATGCTTCTTCTTCATCAAACCAAAGAGGCAAATACTTGAAGTAGCTCTGAACAATCTGGAACCCTAAGCCCTGTAGCCTATCATGTACATACTGGTAGTAACCATACACACACCTGTACTGAGTAATGCAAGATTAAAAGTGAATAGATGGATGCCGATATGATTTAAACAGTCGCTTGTGAACTTCGCTGTTTTTCGATGGATGTATAACCCCTTGAATGCTGCTGACAAATATGCTTGTCAGTGAAGGGCTGTTGCCTGAGATGACAGAGCTTACATGTCAGGATGTCAGTGAAGGGCTGTTGCCTGAGATGACAGAGCTTACATGTCAGGATGTCAGTGAAGGGCTGTTGCCTGAGATGACAGAGCTTACATGTCAGGATGTCAGTGAAGGGCTGTTGCCTGAGATGACAGAGCTTACATGTCAGGATGTCAGTGAAGGGCTGTTGCCTGAGATGACAGAGCTTACATGTCAGGATGTCAGTGACGGGCTGTTGCCTGAGATGACAGAGCTTACATGTCAGGATGTCAGTGACGGGCTGTTGCCTGAGATATGACAGAGCTTACAGGTCAGGATGCCAGCCACCATGATCTATCTGGACTCTTTCCTGGAACTGCAATACTTTTGATCAGCATAATCCATACTACCACTTAAAAAAGTGTTCAAAAACAGGAAGCACATTCCAAATTCAGGTTATGCTGATTTCAATTAACTGAAGTTGAGCAGCCAAGGGTGAACTGCCAATGGCAACATGATGCATCCTAGCCAGTGCCTGTCTGTTTTGTTCTGCTCGCTCAACAACTGAAGTATTTCCAAACACAATTCATTATCAAGCCTCTAGTACAGTTTGCCTGATGAATATGAGTATGTTATATTTGAAACATCATTCATCATAACAATTTTTTTTAAAACACCCAACGAAGAAAACCTCTTGTACTTTATACTTGACAGAGACAAGGAACATAGTACTATTTGCACATGCAATCCATTATCATAAAAACCAATAAATAAAAAAGAAGAAAAAAAGGAAAAAAGAAAGAGGAGAAAACAAGCAAGCTTCTTGTGCACTGTGACTGACTGATGAAAAAAATGAAAAAGTGAACATTCACAAATATGATTCATTATCAATGATACAAAAAACATAACAAAAAAATTCAAAGAAAGCCTCATTTATGACATGCTGAAATAAACTGAGAAAGTTAACATTTGCACATTTGATTCATTATCATTATTACAAAAGTCAAATATCAAAGACAGCCTCTTGGTAAGAAAAGTCTGACAGAAATAAAGAAGCTACCATTTCAAATTGTGATTCATTACCAATAATGAAAAAAACAAAAAAACAAACAACACAAACTCTACAGAGTCTCCTGTGCCACATACGTCACAAATATGAGGAAAATGTTATTTGTAGATGTGATCGATCCACAACCAACAAAAGAACAAAGAAAACTTCTAGTGCACATGTAAAAAGAGAAATCTACTTTCTGCGGAAATGATTCAGATCGCCATGATCACTTCAAAACAAACTGACAAAGAAGCATTCAACAAATCATACACACACACACACATATATATATATATATATCTTTGTGTGTGTTTCCACCCTTTTTAACTGTATATTCCAAGCAGACACATGTGCACCCACTCACAAAAGCCAATTTTCTCTGTAAACTATTCTTTTCAACTCAGATCTATTTCCAAAAACAACAACAAAAAACAAAGAAAAAGAACAAAAACACACACACAAAAAACAAAACAAAAACAAAAACAGGAAAAAATCAATATGGTGCCAACTTTAAACACAGTTAAAAAAAAAAATTTAAGGCGCTGATCAAAAGAAAGAGCAAGCAACAAAAACTAACACCTACAACTTCCTTTACTGGGCTCAACCCACTGAACAGTAACAAAAAACAAGCACACAAAAAACAACAACAACAACCAAACCATCCATCACAAAAAAGGAAAATTATTTTTCACCTGACAAGAAAACCCATGGTGATACTGACCACAAAAAAACGTAACGAATGAATAAGTTATCTGACATTATTGATAACATAGTTCATCAGTCATCATGTCAAAACTGATGTGCAATAAGCTTTTAGCTTGTTGATGCTCTTTCGTTTTTGCTTGTACTATAATCATGTGTACTGTTGAACAACTGAAGCTTATTTAAACAAAAAAAACCACAAACAAACAAACAAACAAAAAACAAAAAACAAAAAAAAAATGCAAAAGAAAAAAAAAAGAGAAGTAACTAACAGACACAGAGCTAATGGAGTTGACCGCAAAAATACAAAAAGAAGCATCAAAAGAAAAGTGTGATGCTCCAATATGGGGAAAAGATTATAAAGAGAAAACAAAATCAGAAGAGTTTCTGGCTACATTTCCTGTTTCTATCACCACAGAAAAATCAACAGTCATGGAACACCAAAGCACCAGCCAGCCAGGTGCAGAGACGTGTGCAAGGCTCAGACTGCAATCACAGATGATGTTCACATCTGGCATGATTTAATTTTTAAATTTTATTTTGGGGTGTGTGGGGGTGGGGTGGGATGTGGGGGGGGGGGGTGGGGGGCAAAATACAGATAACAGGTTATAGGCCTTAGCCTTTTGCAGCGAATGGGGCAGTGATTTCATATCCACTGTGTCCAGGGCTCAGTATAAGGTGGGGCCCCAATTCTTCCTTTCTGCCATTTTAATCTTTTCCTGTCTGAAGTCTGGTTCCCATTCACACCTGCATGGAGTGAGGAAAATCAGAGTAAAGAGCTTTTCCCAAGAACACACACCATGCTGAAAAAGGCCTTGAACCCTGATCACTGGTGCACACTGGATCACAAGTCCAACCTCTAACAGATTCCGCCATGGCACTGCCCTCTTACATATATAAACAATTCAAAATATCATGCCATAATCAAGGATAAGAATTCCACAGCACATTCTCCATTCAATTAATGTCTATACTGTTGCTATATTAGTAGAGTTAAACTGGCGTCAGAGATAAAACTGGTTAACCCACACAACAGTTTCAACAATAATAACATCAATTATATATATTGTATATATCTGCAATTTACAAATGGACTATTCTCTTAACAATCATAACAATGAACAGAATGAAACACTTCAGGTCTTTCACTGCAAAACTTTTCCACCACACACACCAACCATCCACACGCGACTACCATTAAAACATGAGACAAATTTTGTTCAGGATCAGACCTAAGTACATCCCCCCTCCCTCTCTCCTGCCTTCACCCGTACCACCACACCTTTCTTCATGCCATGGCAGTCACATGACGCTGTCTCCTAATGAACAACCAATCAGAAGGGTGGTGGTGGTCAGCTGAAATGATACTATCTATTGCCATAGTAGACATTCCATTGTCTTTGCTGTCTTGTTGGGAAAAGAAGAGCTTTTCTATCAGGAGATCTGTTTGGTACTCTAAATGCTGGACACTGTTTCCTGCTAGAGCAAGCAATGAGAAGGTGGCGAAAGCTGAATTGATGGTATCCATCACTGTAGTAACTGTCCCTCCACTTTCCCTGTCTGTCTCAAAGGAACAGTCATTCCCTTGCCTTTGGAGTCTTCTTTGAAAAAGCAACGCTTTCCAGTCAGGATTTCCATTTGGTACCTTGAGCAGTGGACACTGCTTTTTTCGCAAGGGGATGGAAGTGAGCTGAACAATACCTGAAGGGATGACATCCCTTTCTTCCACCTTCTCTGTAGTGTTTGTAATGAACGTGATTTCCTATCAGATCTGTTTGGTAGTGACAGCAACAGGTCTGGCACCACATGTTCAGAAAAGAGATGAAGCCAAAAAGGTCAGTGTTTCAGTGTAGGAAGCAAGACAGTCATCAGCTGACCAATACCATTCTGAATTCACTTTGTTCTTGTGTGATGAAAAAATCATGTTCATTTCTACAGGAACAATGAAGAATGACAAAAGTTTGCAAACCATTTAGCAGAGACATGGAGTGACAGGATGGAGGTGAGTGACCTGACTTTGTTCCCTTCAGACTATGAAAAAGCTGAACAAAGTATTTTTTTTTAAAAAGAAAAAAAAGAAGGTAAACAAATCCCGACAGTTTGCCCACATATTCACTGAAAACAAACATCTCACAGAGATCACATGCTGCAGAAGGAAAAGAGAACAAAAACAAAGAAACGGAAAACAAAAGAGCCCCCAAACAACCTGGAAAAGTGTCTTGGAAATGCAATAACCTGACTTCACCTGGCGCCTAATATTCCCCCCCTCCTACTCCCCTACCCCCAATCCACTCCCTTTCCAACCCCCCATTTGCTCTCCCCTCCCCCTCCTTTTCAGCATGAACAGCCCCCTTCCTGGCCCTCGCTGTCGGGTCGGGCGGGCACTTCAGGCACGTTGAGGCTGTTGTTGTTGGCAGTGGAGGTGGTGTTGGGGGCCTTGCCTTGCTCCTCCACCTGTGTCTTGAAAATGTCTGATGACACACAACAACAACACATAGACACACACACAGACAACACACGTAACACACAAGCACAAACAGCACACTCATATGATATATACCCACCCACACATAAAACACATACAAAAAGCTTGTATCAGAACACTTGCATCTGTTGTACAAGAAAGAAAGTGTTGTACCTTGTGAGTGGGGTAGAGTGAGTCGACCGAAGTACATGACATGTTCTTTGACTTGTTGAAAAAACATGTGAAAGGATGAAAAAGTCAAATCCTCTGTTTTTACTTGAGGACATAACAGACTGTATGTATGACTCACTGATGCAGGGTGCAACAGCTAGTTCTGCTGAGAACTGGTAAAAATGTTTCTACAGGATATATTTGAAATGTTCAAACTTTACCAGGAATTGGATGCATCTGAAATTTTCAATTTTTATCATGTATTCCTCGACTAGGTTATGTCCCCTTGACCTTCAAGTCATGCACCATCTTAAAATTATTCTTATTGTGATCAAACCTGAACCATATTCAAACAAGAAAGGAGAGGCAGTGCACAGCGCATGCACTTTGCCTGGGTGAGCAGGTCAGCTGTTAGACAGACCTGTAGAAATCACGACGTTCATCAAACCATTCTCATCAACAGCTTCCCTGTGCAGTTAGTTGGACAAGTGCTCTCATCAATACAGTCTCCCCTTTACTGTTTTGAGATAGAGCAAAATAAACATGGCCACAAACGTACACACTTAATACTACAGTCATTAAGCCATCAACCAGTCTGCAAACAAGTCATCATTTCCATCTTCACTCACCCACTAACAAATTGTTGAAAGCTTCTCCAACATTGGTAGAATCCAGTGCCGATGTCTCAGTGAAAGAAAAATTCTTCTTTTCTGCACACACAAACAGGAAACAATGTGAAGGCTCCATGCCAACTGATGTATTTTTGCAAAATATATTGTTATTTTCTTGCTATGATTTCTCCATGTCAAATTCAAGCTGCTCAAGTGGTTAAAGCAAGTGATAGTTGTCTACCTGACATAATTTGGAATCATGTTTTTCTTTATGATAAATGATGAGGAAAAAGAAATCATTCAGTGGGTTTCCATTTTTTTCCAGAGACCATATAAATGGGACATATTGTGCATTGCACACACACACACAAAGGAAGAGGTTGTTGTTTTGTTGTTGTCCATATTACAGTATGAAAGCTGTGAAAATTATTGAATAAAACTACGAACACCATTTATTCCCTGTCCAGGCAAACAGCTAACATAACTACCAGTAATACAAATAATGACAACATCTCTCTCCCGTACCAAAGCCACATGCAAACCATGGTTTGCTTTTTTAATTCACTTTCATGTTTGAAGAGGATCATCATAATGTGATCAAGCCTAATATGCTTTTGCACCTTATTCTGTTATTTCTTGTGAATTAAATCATTTCATCAGAAAATCATGACATTCACACCAACACTCAACACATCTCCCCACCCATCCACACACATAAACTGACCCGCCAGACTGCGACCCTCCTCCATGGTGACGGCACGTAGATGGCGCAGGTCAGTTTTGTTCCCCACCAGCATGATGCGCACGGAGCTTTCCGCGTGTTCCTTCAGCTCTTCCAGCCACTTGTCCAGGTTCTCAAACGACTGGGGCTTGGTCAGGTCATACACCACCAGTGCCCCCACTGCTCCACGGTAGTACCTGAAGACACAGTACTTTTCCTTAAACACTTTGCACCCCATCAGTGCAGCTGCACCGCAGTTTCTGAGGACCAGCCCTATGCGTGCACTGTTGAATTCATACTTCATATACAAAACACACACATCATGCTCAATTCCCTTGAAAACACTTGCGAGTAACTTCGGATGCTGAAGCCAACAAGCTAAAATCAAAAAGTGATAATACCACTGATTGAGAAAGCGATACTGAACATGCCCACTAAAGTGTGGAAGTAGTGATATTCGGTCCAAGGTAAGCAACTGGGATGGATAAATCAGTATTTGGGGTGCAAAGATTTAACTCATTAAACCTTGCACCCAAACACTGCTCTGGCATCAACATTTGTCTCAATCAAATGGTTTTTATATTCCTACATGCATGAACTGCAAAGAAAGGGAATCAACTTCTACAGTACTTCTGGACAAGGCCACACATAATTCACAGGAAAAACAGTATACTTTCTGCATCAACATGACATGGAATCCTGCCAAGGCTGTAAACTCCCCACGGCTGAATGGGTTGATTCTGATCTCTATTATCACACACACACACACAAACACAGAGGCACACTCACACCCCAGAAATGTGAAATATATTGATCAACTAAACAATGCATTTCACACTGACAAAAGTGACATGTGAACACACACAAACACACACACATGCAGAGGCACAACTACATAATGGTGATAGGAAATGTGCTAGTCATCTAAATGTCACATTACACTGGCATATCAACACACACACACACCAACACAGACAAAGACACACACAGAGACCCACACACACAGTCACACAGAGGCAAACTTACACACTGGTGATGGCGCGGTAACGCTCCTGACCGGCTGTATCCCATATCTGCGCCCTCACCATCTTTCCCTTGATGGTCATATTTCTGTTTAACAAAAAGAAAAAAAAAATGAAGAAAAAAAAATCATACCGAAATTAAGTCCTTGAAATAATATGTGAGTTATCTATGAAACACTGAACAGTTCTTCTGTGCAATGCCCCAACGACACTTCACAGAGATGAGGGAGGAGAAGAAGATAATAAACATACTGATTATTCTCTTTTTTATATCTAAACATTTGATTTCTTTCTCATATGGGAAGATATTTCAAAATTCATTTTTACAATGTGAAACACGAAAGTCAGTCACCATAAAAACCAACCCAAACAATTAAATTCTTGCAAGGCCTTCAGTAAAAGCAAACATCTAGCAAATGACACCTCAGTACCTGTTTCTAAACAATCTTTAAAATATACACCTTTCGACATAATAATGTCTTCAGTTCTCTGGAAAAAAGAACTGAAGCAGCATAGGTCACTGATGATGACGAAAGAATACTGAATACTTTATTATCTCCAATGAAACAATTAGTGGTGTAAAATACATAAACAACACATTAGAATCGCAGTCATTCAATATATATACAAAAAATACATAAAGTGTGTGTGTGTGTGTGTGTGTGTTTGTGTGTGTGTGTGAGAGAGAGAGCGAGATAAAAATCCCTTGCAACCAATGAATGATACAACTTCTGTGAAGTGATCTTGTCAGCGTTTATGTATACTCCTTGAAGTAGATTCTACTGAATAATGCTTCGCTGGTTTTTGGTGGAATCTGATTATGCGTTTTGCAATTTTGATGACCTAATGTGGAATTTTATTACATGTGTTTTCTCAACAAATATAACCTTAAGGGGGGGGGGGGGAAGCATAAAATGTTGAACTGTTAAAGTAAACCAAACATATACAATAACAGCACCGAACCACTTGCAACTGTGCTTAAAAAACACGACTGTCTGCAACAGGTGACCAGTGGTGATGAGCAAGTCATTTAGTCAGTCAGACAACTCACCGTGGTGATGAGCGAGTCATTCAGTCAGTCAGACAACTCACCGTGTGGCAAACTCCACCCCAATGGTACTTTTGCTCTCTGCGTTGAACTCGTTGCGTGTGAAGCGTGACAGCAGGTTCGTTTTCCCTACGCCTGAGTCCCCCACTAGCACCACTGAAAGTCACAGGAATACATCTTACATGTCACAGTAGATTAGCATCATTACATCCACTGGCATCACCACAAGGTGCAGGAATAAGTGTTATATCAGATTAGCATAATTTCATCCACAAGCACCAATGAAAACCACAGAAGTATATTTTGTAACAGGCTGGCATCAATTCATACACTTGCACCACTGACAGTCACAGGGTACATGCTGTAAGACGCATTACATACTACAGGAGAGAACAGGTCACAGTACACTTCACCCCTTTCACTCTGTCACACGCCCACACACAATCATCCCATCCCACACACCAGAAGATCAAGGGAGTTAAATCTTCTTGCCTATCAAATGACTTTCTGCTGTGCTGAGTGAAATAGAATCTGGATATACAGTGAATGTCAATTAAGCAGTCAAGTCGTAAATCTATCACAATAAGAAAATATCTTATTTGATCTACTTTCTTGAATTTTGAGGCTGAAATAAATAACACAACCTAGTTCTTCAAACCCTGAAGGAATACTAAGAGATGTCAGACAGATACACAGACAGGACCACAAGGAAAATAAAAAATCCACTGAAAACACTCCATCAAGTTTACATAACCTAGGTGTCAGAGAGACTGACTGAAGATCTCTCTCTCTCACACACACACACACATCAAGATTGGAACAAAATTCATCATTAAACTAATCCTGTACGTGTAACTACTAGTATGTCCTGTATCTACTAGTGTAACACATTCTGGGGGTAAGGAGGACATAAATGCAAGTAAAGCCATGGTTAGGGTTTCATGTCAGTCATCAGTCATTGACACACACAATTTTGAAATGACCCATCAATGTGGCAGCCTGTCGGTCACTTGACTTATTCCTTTTCTTTTGTAAAACTGGTCATGCTAAAAAGGCTTTTGTGGATTTTTCTTATTCTCAGAGAAAACAATCGTAATTTCAATTTCAAACAAATTTTTTATTTTTTTTTTATTTTTTATTTTTTTTTATAAAATAGCTTCTGTTGCTGATTAGCAATTCAACATTGTGAAGAAAAAATCAAAAGTTGTACAGAGCCGGGAAATGAAATGAGATACCTATACACACGAAATGAGATATCTTTACACAAATGCATCACCGCTTGCATATTGTGAACTGTGGCTGAATACAGTCAACAGTACCAATTAACTTTTTACTTTCCCACCAGTCTCCTTGATTCAGGATGGCTTTATGGCCGCCAAAAGGACCTGCCAAATGTCAAGAAAGATCAAATGAGTGTTCAGAGCAGTTGCAATCTCTTCCATTCTGCAAGCATTTGAAGAGTCTGAATCTGAGAGATTTCTTCTGTGTTTGTGGGCTACTGACTACTTTGTTGATGTTATACAAGAGTATGGTCCTTTTGAATAAAACCGAGATCCGATCAAAACACACACAAGCACACATGTTTTTATCTCATTTGTGAAGCCATACTCTGTTTTCGGGGTATGTTCATGTTTGCAACTTCACAATCAGATCTAAGTTTTATGCTTGGTAAGAGTTCACTGGATCAAAACACAGAACAGAGGAGAAATGAGCCTTCTTTACTGGGATGAATGAAGACAAGAAGGTTGTGGCAATTTATTTTGTTTCCCAAATTTGTAGTCAGACAAACTGGCAGTAGAGTTGTAGCAATGGTCAGTGACATCATATCTAAACTATGAATTCTAAGAATGCCGTTTTCTTTTCTTCTCTCTGTAGCTCTACAGGACGCTGAGAATCCACAATGACTGGCGTGCTACTGTTTACAAACACAACAATTTGCTCCATGACACATGTCTTTCAGTGAATTATTGTGAGTCACACACATCGCAGAATGAAACACCATCAATTACTGTTTACAATATATCATAGAAAGTCTGAACTTTCAAAAGAATTATCAATCTAGTGAACTTTAAGTTGGAAACTTGGATAAATCTGATGAATCGATATGACCTGGTTGAAGACACAACTGAAGACAGCAAGTGAAAAACACACTGTATTCATACACTACCATAATACAGAAGGTTTTGGGGGATGCTAACAATACCTGTTCACTGCTCATATCCAAATATATAATTATAATTATATATATATATATCTTCACAGGTCGGAATCTCCTAATCTTCGTTGCTTTCAGCTTGGAACTTAAATTGCACAAAATAGTGCAGTATCTTTTACATGGTTTTGAAAGGCATGCACCTGAATACATTAAAAATACTATATAGCTTCAGGGCGTTTCATGCAAAATACTTACAGACAGCAAGATAAGACTTCAAAGATGTGAAATTTGTAAAAAAAATTTGATTTTTAAGATTTTGACCCTGATGAACTGTTTATGTGCATAGGTAAGAATAGTTGGCTGTTTTTTAAGCACGGTTTTTGTGTACTGCGTCACACACACACACACACACACACAAATTCTTTACGACAAGACAAGAATGAATTGTCTTCCTGAATCAAGCTGACTCACCTTTCCAGATATAGTCATATTGGTCATCTGCGCTGTTGGCCATTCTGTTTCTTTACCCTGTTCCCTCAGGTAATCACAGACTGCAGAACTAGTAATACTGGACAATGTCGAACGTATTCCCTCAACTGTCAAAGGCAGTCCAGTTCACTCATCAGTGGACATGTGCTCTTCACTGTTCACTCAGTGTACAGATCCTGACCTGTTAAATTATACTTAATGAAGTTTAGCTTTGTAGACTGTTTGTCACTGTCAGTATCAGTGATTGAATGAGTAATCAGCAGTGAAAAAAGCCAGTTTTCAGAAGCACTTTTAGCCTGGTTGACGATGGGCGTCTACTTGGGTTCTGAAAGAAAAGAAAAACATTTATAATGGTGACATGATAGAGGCATGCCGTGCAATAAAATTGATAACACTAATAGCTAATAATATAAATATAATTAATACAATGTGATACCAGCAATAATATGACAAATGCCATGTTCATGGTGATGTTATGATTAATAAATATCCACAGTGTGTTTCTTTTTTTCTTATATACCCTTTCTAAAATGCCAAGATTATTGACTAGCTGTGCGCTTCCCTGAGGTTTCACTTACAGGATATCTAAGTTATAAAAAAAACCCACAAAAAAACCAACCTCAAAACCTGTCTGATTAAGTAAATAAATGTCAAATACAATGTCACCAGAGAATGTTTTAAACAAGAAAAAATGAGTAGTGAACTTTAAATTTCAATCTAATCCTACTAGTCGTTATAATGTATGCATCTTAATTAGTAAAACTAAAAGAAAAACAAATACTTAGATCTCCTAAAAATATTCCTGTTCAAACTGCAGGCATTGAAAGCAGCTCTTAGATCTCTTAAAAAATATTCCTGTTCAAACTGCAGGCATTGAAAGCAGGTCTTAGATCTGTTAAAAATATTCCTGTTCAAACTGCAGGCATTGAAAGCAGCTCTTAGATCTCTTAAAATTATTCCTGTTCAAACTGCAGGCATTGAAAGGAGCAACTGGTCGGTGAGGGTGAGGGAAAATATGATAATCATTTCATGCTCCCGTTTCATTTTCAGTTTCGACGTGTCCAATCAAGGGGAGCAATCCAAATTCTCTACACCATATCTGCTTAAAAAAAACAACAAAAAAACAACAACAAAAAAACAAACAAACAAAAAAACCATATATATATATATATATACTACCCTAATTAAAAAAAGTTAATAAACAAATATACAAAATAAACAAATAAGCTAATACATTAAATAAAAAATAAGAAATATGATGATAGCTACCTAGATAGTGTATGGCATTTATAATGTTGATTCTGCAGCAAAGTTGGAGCCAGAGGTAAAATAACAAAACACACACACAAAAATTTAAAGCAACATGGTACCAAATCCAAATTAAAAACAAAGATGTAATGGTGCCAATATCTAAATCAATGGTTAGACCAATCCTGGAGTATGGAAATGTAGTCATACTAACTCGTTGACAGAAACCCAGCAGTGAAAATTTACCAAGCAAAGGTAGTGTATCCTATAAAGAGAGACTAAGTTGTTTGAAACTTCCAAGCCTTCAGTACTGCAGGTTAACTCACTCGCTGCCATTGTCCGCATATGCGGATGTCGTCGGACAAAGTGTTCGATGCCAATGTCCGCATATGCGGATTTGGATTTTGAAAAGTCGCGCTGTTGGGGTGACGTGTTGGATACGAAATTCAAAAGCAGAACTGATTCTTAAGTTATCTCCGGCCAACTTTTCATTCACACACACAGCATGTGTGCAGTGACACGCTCATTAGCAGACGACAATGAAGCATACCCTCCGTCAGCTCTGCAAGTTGTTTGACAAGATGGCATCGCGTCGAAGTGTTCGACACGGTAGGAGAGGTCAAACGCAACACAGCGTTGAAGCTATTTTGGAAATGATCCAAACTGAAGGCTCCGAGATTGAAGGAGATAATGTTGGTTCGTCGGACAGTGATTTTGAACCATATCCTGATGAACTAGAAATAGATTCGTCCGCTGAAGAGGGTGTTTACAGTGGAGAGGAAAGCGAGTCCTGACCATGTGCCAGCTGACTGACACTGACAACGAAATCACTGAGGAAACGGACGACTTTGCTGGTGTTTTTACCAGTGATTGGACTGAAAATGGTGAGTGTGCATGTATTTTATATATATATATATATATATATATATATATATATATATATATATATATATATATATGTGTGTGTGTGTGTGTGTGTATGTGTGTGTGTGTGTGTGTGTGTGAAAGAAAACAATGTCACATGCTCAGGTCTACAACTCTGTGTGTGTGTGTGTGTGTGTGTGTGTGTGTGATTGTATGCATATGTTTACTTATTTTCTGTTTTACTTGTTCATTTGTAGAACAAGGTGCTGTAGAAATGACAGTAATAGTACTAATACTGATGATACTGTCATTATTGTTTGTAATATTGTAAAAAAAAAAAAAAAAATCTTAAGTGGTTTTCTTTGACTACATGTAAAAAAAAACTTACCACATTATGCTTCCATTCATATAAATATTTAGTATAAACAAGGGAATAAGCAAACAAATAATTCAAACAACAATAAGAAGAAAGAGTCAGACCTGCATGATCATTTGTGTGTTTGTATGGTTGCAGGGCATGTTGCTGTGCTGAAGTGGCAGGACAAAAAACCAGTTCATGTGCTGACAGCAGTCATGCTGCCAACTACCATGGTCAGTGTGACAACACAACACCGTCCTGAAAGACAGTACAAGACTACATCACCAACATGGCTGGAGTGGATATGAGTGACCAGCTACTGCAAGTGCAAGGTCTGTGAAGACCTGTTCAAGCGCCACAACACACCAAAACACCAAACTGCCAACTGGTGTCCAAAATGTGGAGTTCTACTGTGTGTGAAGCTGTGCCCAGGACTCAACATCACCTGCCATGAGCTTTTTCACTCCAGACAAGACTATTGTCAGTGATAATACATCAGGTTTTTGTGTGCAGTGAACTCCCTTTTTTTATGTAGAGACAATATTTTCTTTTGTGTGCGTGATTTTCAACTTTCTCCACCATCTGTTCATACTTCATTGCATGTACTAGGTCTTCAGTTCCTCAAATAGTGTTAGGATGTGATGTGGAACATTTGTAAGCTGTTCAAGGACACTTGGTATACCTTTCTGATGGGTGCAAAAATGCTACAAAATACACAAAAAATGAATATCGTGATCAACAACAAGATCGTGAGTAAATAATTTAATTTTTTGCATAAATATGGAACAACATTCACTGAATACACATACTAAATTTCAATTCTCTGGGTGTTTATTTGTTTTTTTGAGAATTTTTTTCCCATCCTATACAAACCCTGGGTTTTCAGGGATTCGCAAGGGCAAAAACTCTTGGCATGGAGTGAGTTAAGGGGCGATATGATCAAGACGAATATAAAAATGTGCATGGACATTATAAGAGCATCACACAAAATCTTTTACTCTAATTTGTCTAAACGACAGAACTCAATTGTCACACTGGGAACACCCACTAATTTCACTAGAATTGACTAAACCTTTAGCACACTTTAAATTTTTTTTTTTTACTAATAAGGTTGTCAACACTATTCTTACCAACAAGGTTGTTAACTTGTGGAACAATCTGCCCAGTCACATAGTCACTGCAGGAACACTTAAAATTTTTTAAAATGTATTATGTATTAAATAAACACTGGAAGGGTGATCCCTTTCACCACCAGTCAGCTTAGAGTGAAACACTCCCTAGTGCCAGAAGCATGGAAAAATTGGTGACTAAGAATAGCTGGGGATTCCCCTGAAATGTGAACGAAATATGGCCTTCCAAAAAAATTTCTTCATTGGAAGCTAGCCGTAACTGCGCACTCAATAAACCATAGGTATTTAAACAGATGAAAAATTCATAATTGATCCGGCAAAAGACTGATTACGCTTAAAAGCCGTGACACTGTTATATGATATGATTGATTATGATATGGACTGGACGTGGCAGTTACTAGTCTGGACCGATATTTATGTGCGCGCACTGGGTGTTGTCCCGACGTCTATCTTTTAACTGTAATTAATATCTCGTGCTTTATAACACGTCACTCTTCGTCATCAGCGTAATTTTTTTTCTTAACCCAACAGATTTTGAGCTCCTGAATCCACCTTTCGCTTTGTGACTTTCGTCAACGTCTGCATTGATCACTTCTTTCAGCTGTGCTCTTCAACTTCTCGTTTCTTCCAAAGTTTGTGACTAAAAACCAAATGTCAAAACCAACAAGTCTTCGAATTTGAACAGCAATAAGGCGTAAATCTGGGTGTCGAATAAACTTGTGTGTGTAAACAGAGTTATAAGCAGCTTATAAATACAGCATTTACCAATGAGAGAACTTACTGCAAATGCTATTATTGTCATCTGTCGTCAGGTAGACAGCCTGTCAGATTCCACAAACCGGAAGTCTTTGATCATAACATTGACACTTCCTGTTTGGTCCCTTACCCCAGAATATTATTCTTTTTGAATCTTTTTTATATGTATAAGGAAAAGGGGAAAAACCTACACATTTGTATAAACAGAGAACGTAATATGCTGCAATGATTCATATCAACAACATGATATAAATCAAACAAAGCAAATGACGACATCAGTTTTTGTGCTTTGCCTCCTGCCTTTCCCCCAAGAATGAGTATACGTCATAAAGTATGGCGCCAGTTTACAAGTTGATAGAAACGAGATAAACAAAATTTTTTCAAGCTCTGAAAAGCCACTGTTACGGACGCTATAGTTTCATTCTGATCATTCAACGTTATCTGGCTAACAGCTGCTTTGCCTCTCACCGGTTTTATTTCCCAGGATATCCCTTTATGCGGTACGTTCATGGACTCTGGTTTTTCATGTTCTCTTTGAGCAAGCTTCAACATGCACGGAATCAGACGTCGCTAGTTTGTTAAGTTTGAGAGTAACATGCCCATCATGGATCATTTTTTTAATTTTACGACTGTGTCTCATAACAATGTAAATTTAGGTAAAAATACTGCACATACTTATTTCTCAAAACAGTCATTTACTCATAGCTTTGAGAAACAGCTCAACAAGACTTTGTTGCCCAGTCATCACAATATCTGTACATCACTAGATGTTTGATTTTGGCACAGTATAAATGACTCTAAAACTGGAATAGTGTAACATTTTATATATGAAAAGAACATAATACATGTGGTGCTCAAAACAGATGTTTTCATTTCACAGACATCATACATGAAACTGGCAGCCAAGCATCTTCTGATTTTGGTATACTTGCTGATTTGGTCACTCCCTTCACCCCTTCTCTCTCTAACAAACATACTCACATCATGAAGCATCTTGTTATGTACTGTATTTGAAAAAAAAATTCACAATTGATGTACATCCACACGTACACCCGCCCACCCACCCACCCACACACATGCACACACACTGTATAGATATGCACGCGCGCACACACACACACAGATGGATGATTGAATATCTGAGTGATTTAAACATTTACACAGAAATTTGCCTGCATGCACATGACATACGCCATCCCTCTCTCCCCTCCAACCCTCCCACACAGTGACCCACCCTGATACTGACAATGCATGCACACACACATAAACACATGCATGTATCAAAACTATTATGTACATATGTGTATCTTAGTATCTGTATTTGTTTTTGTAATATAATTTAACTATTATATTTGATACATGTATTGATGTAATCACACACACACACACACACACACACACACACACACACACACACACACAGAGTGATAGAATGAACAGTGTACAGCCATGACACATTTTCATAACACTTTTATAACATTACAGTACAATATTCTGTGTTTGTATAAATAGTACCGCACAGTGGTTCTCAACAGATCGTCAATCATTTTTTGTATTCATCATTTCTTCCTTATCATCTGTTTGTTTTCTTGAAAGCTTCAGTTCAAGTTCAGATCCGCTGTTGTATGTCTGCTCATCAAGAAACCATCTTTGGATCATAATTATTTGAAAAATTATTGACCTGCACCAAATCTGTCATTTTGATAAAAATTGCTAGAAAAGATTGTATTGTCTCAGCTCTTAACTTATCTCAATATCTGGAACAGATTACTTAGTTTCTCACTAGTCAGCTTATAGGCGTGGTCATAGCTGTGAAATGGCCCTTCTTAGAATAGTCAGTGATTTGCCCTCTGGATTTGATGACTCTTTTAGACCTGTCAGTAGCCTTTGACACTATCAACCTATCCTCTTGAACAGACTTAAAACTTCATTTGGTATTCGTGACACTGCACTAGCATGGATCATGTTTTACCTGTCAGATCATACACAGAAAGTGTGTAAATGGTATATACTCTTGTGTATAGATGTCCTCAGATATGGTGTCCCACAGGGGTCCGTCCTAGGTCCCGTTCTTTTGTGCTGTATGTGGCTCCTGTGTTGGATGTCATCTGTCATTATGCGATGTCGCATGGGAGCTTTGCTGATGACACTCAACTTTATCAGTTGGCCTCCATAGCTGAAATTGATGCACTAGTGACTCCAACACTGGAGTGCATTGCTGACGAAAAAAGGACTGGATGACTCTTAATACTCTCAATAGCTGCAGCTAAATGATGATAAGACTGAATTAATCATTTAATGATAGCCTGCCCAAAAACGTTTTGTCAACATCCTTTCTTTCCTGACTTTGTTCTTATCAATAGCACACCCATTTTACTTTCTCCATAGTTCTGTTCGCAGTCTTGGCATAATCCTAGACCAGTCTTTTTCCTTCCAACAGCACATTTCAAATATCTATAAAGTTTCCTACCTGGAACTGCATTGAATCAGTTCTATCCACACTAACTCTCAACTGACGCAGCCTAAACACTTGTATGCGCTTTCAAGATTAGATTGCTGCAATTCTCTTTTGGCCGACCTTCGCAAGTATCTGTTAGACAGATTTAAACGAGTTTAGAGTAATGCTGCCAGACTCATTTGCAGAGCTTCTAAATTTGACCATGTTTCTCCTATCCTTCAGCCTGTCCACTGGTTTCCTGTTTCTGAGTGGATAGACTATAAGCTATCCACTCTGACTTTTGCTGTGCAGTCAGCTGATCTGGACCAGAGTTTCTTTCTGAACTCCTCCATATCTATAGTCTGTCTCACCAGCTCTTTTCTTCCTCTGATACTCAATTTCTCAGGATACCTCATGTCAGAAGTAAGATCTATAGACAGATCCTTTTTTGCTTTTTCAGTTGCCTAAGATGTGGAACAGGCTCCCTGATAACCTCCGTCATTCTGACTCCCTTGCCTCTTTCAGATCTGGTCTCAAAACTTACCTCTTCCCCCAGCAGTACATTTAGTTGTGGCAGGTCATCTTCTTTGCATGTGGTGTGCTTGACTATGAGTATTTATACTATAGTGTACTTTGTATACATACTGTGTACACATACACATGCATAGGATATATTATATATACGAATGTGTATTTGTGTGTGTTCGTATGTTTGGTCGCTTGTGTGTGTGCGTGCGTGTGTGTAACTGTGTGTGTGTGTGTGTGTGCGTGTGTGCATTTGGGTGGCTGTGTGTGTTTGTGCGTCTGTGCATGTGTGTGTTTATGTTGCCTT
Source organism: Babylonia areolata (assembly GCF_041734735.1). Taxonomy (NCBI): domain Eukaryota; kingdom Metazoa; phylum Mollusca; class Gastropoda; order Neogastropoda; family Buccinidae; genus Babylonia; species Babylonia areolata. The sequence continues at coordinate 19,127,632 of NC_134910.1, read as the reverse complement.
TGTGTGTATATGTATGGAGGGTAGCTGCTATGTTCATATATATATGTCAAAATGTATAAAGTGTGTGTGTGTGTGTGTGTGTGTGTGTGCATGTGTGCATTTGGGTGGCTGTGTGTGTTTGTGCGTCTGTTTGTGCATGTGTGTGTTTATGTTGCCTTTGTGTGTATATGTATGGAGGGTAGCTGCTATGTTCATATATATATGTCAAAATGTATAAATTGTGTGTGTGTACACGTGTGTGTGTGTGTGTGTGTGTGTGTGTGTGTGTGTAGTTTGTTGGTCACATTTTGTTGTGTTTACATAACATTGAAGAAATGTATTATGTAAACAAGTGTTTGCAAAGCACCCAGAGCAGATTTGTGGAGAGTGTGCTTATATAAGTATCCATTATTATTATTATTTACTAATCCAACTCAAGGATGCAAACAACCTTTCTTTTATATACACAAACATTGAAACAACCTTTGTTTTAGTCAATGTTAAACCATCTGGGATTTTTACTCCCCCCTGTTTCATTTGACAGAATGACATTTACCACCACCTGTGTCATTCGATGGAATTCAGATTGAGAAAACCCAATGCCTACGCTACCTAGGAATACAGTTCAGCAGGATGCTACCTTCAGAAAACATATGGAAAATACTGTTCTCAAATGCAAAAAGGGTCTTTCAGTCTTAAAGTTAAAAGCAATGGCAGCCAAAGGTATCGAACAACACCACCTCTTCCTGCTATATCAATCACTCATTCTCAGTGTGATCGACTAAAATTAGAGAGAGTTCAAAATGAAGCTAATAGACTGATCCTTGGAACAACAAATTACACGCCTGCGGAAACCATGCGATACCTGCTTGACCTTCCTTCAGTGCTAGTCAGAAACAAGTTAGGACAGGTTAAGACCTACTTCAGAGCATTAGAAAACCCTTAAAACCCACTGCATGATGCAGTCAACGAAGCAAAAGGCAGCTGTCTGGGATGAGGAAGATCATGGATGGGCCGAGCAGAAGACACAATCCAGCTAGTATGCCGACTACAAGACCTGAAGGAAACAAAAGAATGGGAGGAAAACCCCGAAAACCTCAATCATCTATTCAACACAGCCATTTCACCCACTCTAGGAAGACATTGTCGGGAATGGCCAGAAGGCAAAACTGATGCAGAAGTGAAGCTACTCATAGAAGAAAACAGTAAAGAAGAGGACATCATCATATGCACAGATGGCTCAGTCACCAAAGACCATTCCAGTTGGGGAATCACTGCAAAACAAAATAGAAAAACAATTAGGGAAGAGAATGCTGCCTACAAAGTCACAACCTCAAGCCTAACGATGGAAGCTGAAGCTGTGACATATGTTCTCCAGTGGCTATCATCTATCCATATGCCCAGAAACCAACATGCCATGATTCTAATGGACTCAATGAACCTGACACAGAAAATTGAAAGTGGAATGAGAAGCCCAGAGTGACATGAGGCAATTACAACTTTCAGATTAAAAAAACTTACATGGTCATACTGCCCGGGACATGCAGGTGTTATGGGAAATGAGCAAGCTGACAGACTTGCTGGTAATGCAATAACAACGAGCAGCCTACAACTAGGAAAATCGGAAATCCTCAGAAAAGTCAAAGAATACCAAAAAGAACAGGTACAAGGCCGTCACACCATCAATCGCCTGAAAGAAATAAAGGTAGAGAGAGGGAGTGACCGTAAGTCTAGCATGAAAGGTAGAGCACGATGCTTTGCAAATAAAACGAATATTGGCATCATTTCCAAACCAACATTGCGCAAATTTTTTCAAAACGGAACAGTCTCTGTGGGCTTTTCCAAATACAATTGACTGAGCAACACGCCAGACGCCACGTTATGGCATCAGAGATCTTTTCCCATCCCTCTTGCAGCCAGTCAGTGGCAGCCTCCCTCTGTGTGTGTGTGTCTGCGTGTGTAGGTGTGTTTGTGTGCATGTGTGTGTGCGCGAGTGTGTAAGTGTACATGTGTATCAGGAGAGCTCTGTGCACGTGTGTGTATGTGTGTGTGCGTGTGTGTGACTGTGTGTGCGTGCGTGCGTGCGTGTGTGTGTGTGTGTGTGTGTGTGTGTGTGTAGAGGATGAGGTATGTGTGTGTATGCATGTCTGTACTGTGGGAGCAATGGAATATTGGAACGTGCAGGTGTGCATATATATATATATATATATATAAATAAAAATTTTCGTATATGTGTGTGTGTGTAGGGGAGTGGAGTGGGGGGGTGGGGGATATGGGCGTATGTGTGTGTGCTTGAAAAGTAAGTATGCGTGTGTGTGTTGTGTGTGTGTGTGTGTGCCGTGGAAGCTGCGATATGTAGCCTAGGAATGAGTGTGGAGGAGGGGGAAGGCGGGGGTGGGAGGGATGGGCGGAGAGGGGGGAGGGAGGTGCAGGGTAATTTGGGAGATGGTGTGTGTGTGTGTGTGTGTGTGTCGGGGCTTGTGTATGTTTATGTGTGTTTTTGCTTTCTTCTTCTTCTTCTGCATTCCCCATGATCATGGTCTCAGACTTGCAGTCCTATGCTGGAAATGAAGGTGGTGGTCTTGATGAGGTCTTCTTTGGTGCCCCAGAGCTTTTCTGCCAGCGTGGCTCCATAGGGCCACTGCTGCGTCCGTGCATCTTGATACAGGAGGCAGGACTGCAGGATGTGCTCCAGGGTTTGTGGGCCTGTCTTACACGGGCAGTCAGGAGTGTGTGACAGCTTCATTCGGTACATGTGGTCTCGCAGGCGGCAGTGCCCCGTGCGTAGTCGGAATATGATTTTTGCTTTCATATCTGTGAAACTTCCTGTTTGTTGCATATCTGTTGTGCATGTGTGCGTGTGTGAATGCGTGTCTGCATGTTTTACATTTATTTGCTTATTTATCATCATTATTGTCTTTTTGATTTATTTTTATTTAATGTTATTATTATTATCATTATCTTTTTTTTGTCAAGGCCTGACTAAGTGCGTTGGGTTATGCTGCTGGTCAGGCATTTGCTTGGCAGATGTGGTGTAGCATATATGGATTTGTCCGAACGCAGTGAAGCCTCCTTGAGCTACTGACACTGATTCTGATACTCCCCCCTTAACTTGATCTTGATTAGTGGTCAGGGTTGTCTTTCAGATGAGATAATAAATACATTCTGTGTGCAGCTTGCACTTAGCACATGTAAAAGAATCCATGGCAACAACAGGGTTGTCTCTGGCAAAATTCTGTAGAAAAACATCTACTTTGATATTAACATTGCTAAAAGAAGATAATCAAAAAGGGAGGTGCTGCAGTGTTGTGTGTTCTTCTTAGGGAGCGCAGTCTGAATTTCACACAGAGAAATCTGTGTGTCAAATAATGATTTGATACAATACAGTATAATACAATACAATACAATACAATACAATACAGTGCAATGCATTGCAATACACAACAATACACTATAGTCTATACAATGCACTGCATATGAAAACAACACACATTGTGTACTGTCTTTACATTACAGCTATTAAGCAGTAAAATACAGGGCAGTACTGTACAGTACAGTGCACATTTCATAACAGTACATCATGATACAGTATTCTTGGTTATCTCTTGAGAAAACCAAAAATGACTATGCATTATGTGATAATCAGCAGACACCATCGATGGACATGCATGTGGCTTCAGAGCTCAAATTCATCAGCTTATATGCAGTCAGCAGGTGGGACATGGGACACCAGCAGGCAGGGCAGGGGCAGATACAACAATGTCGCCAGTCTCAAGCAGCTGCAAGGCATTGGTGATGGTGGTCTTTGAATATCCTCACTGCATTCCTTATCAGGGCACGCCAGCTGCTGTGCAGTGTTATGAGTATGCTTATATCATTGCATGAACAGAGCAATGCAGTTCAACATTCTCTTCTATTATAATATTACATACATGCATTGCGTGATAAATACTTTGTTTCACAAATAAATCCGTCTTGAGGACATACATTATTGTTAGAGATTATAACAGTTTCACATGACTTTGTCATTAGTGGTCATGTGTGCAGCCAAGATCGCATTGCTCTCGGACCATCGGCGGGAGGCGTACAGGAACATGATTGAGAGCGTTCAGGCGCGGCAGCGGGGGGCATACGACTTTGAGAGTCACTATGACAATCTGTGCGCCCTGCAGGATTCAGTGCCACTGGCAGCCGTCAAGGCCAATCTGTCTTCTGGCATCCTGGACATCAATGCTGACAGAGTCAGGTAAGTCTATTTTTTGTTTATATTGTTAGTGCCTGAACCCCCTCATATATATATATATATATATATATATATATATATAATAATAATAATAATTCATAACTTTTCTATGGCGTGATATCCAGTACTAATGGTGCTCAAAGCGCCTTACATCATTGAGCCAGATGTAAACGTAACATGAAAACATTACAACAGCTCAATCCAATGCGTTCACAGAACGAATAAAAAAGCATGATCCACCAAACAATAAAAATGTCAAGTTGATAATGCTTAGATTAAAAAGAAATACATTCCATAAAAACACATACGTATATAACATACATGCACAAGCAGAACATAAAAAAATGCACATTAAAATTTAAGATCCCATATTTCATGTCATCCATAATTCATAAGAAATAGCTGATAGAACAGCCATGTATTATGGTTGTTTTCCTGCCAAGTTACTCCTGAAAAGGCATTAGTTTCTGAACAGGCACCTGGTATTAATATAGGAGGATTTAACAACAACTATTTCAGAAGAAACTCATTGAACACATGCACCCATACTTTCACTCTCTCTCTTCACAGCTGACAACTATGCCATAGTATCTGGGACAGATAAAAACAATAACACATAAAGTTAGAATGTTTACTTGAAAAAAAGAGTATGTTTTTAGATGTTCTGTCAACTGATGTTTTCAGAGCCCCAGACTGGCCACCCATCATCCACACACTACAGATCAACAAGAGTCTAGAATATGTGGCCATTCGCAGCCACTTCACCCCACCCTCTGATGCTGATGGTATGTTGATTGATTGTCTGTGTGTGTGTGTGTGTGTGTGTAAGTGTTCTCTGCATGTGTGTGAGCGTGTGTGTGAGGCTGTATACATGGTGGAGATGCTTGCAAACTTTTTGTTGTTTCCTCTGAAAGTGAGGACGGTATTGTCACCTGCCTGTGCAACAACATTACAGTAGCTGTGTCACTGGTTTCGTTTGTTTGCTGCTGCAGTCAGCCTGTGAAACTACTGGTAATTTAGGCAAAAAATCTTTCCAACCCTCTCATGCGTGCACATCAGCATAGACACATTCCACTAAAGGGTTGAAAATGTTCGATCATTTTATTCCTTATGAGGACAAGTGTCTCATTACTTTTTTATCGGCAAGGTCACCGTCCAATACATTTATTTTTTAGCTCGGACTTTGTATGTGAGAAATTGGAACAAAGTCAGTGTCATTGCGCATGCAACATTGAATCAGTTTCGGCTGATGTCATTGTGTTTGATTGACCAGGACACAATGTTTCCAGCACATGCACCATGTGTCAGACCATTTCTCAAGGTTCCCATAGAAAATATAAAAGGTTTCCAGGGATAAAGTGTATAAACAGTCAAAGAAGCCCTTCGGTTCATTGTCTGAAATCTTGAAAACAGTTGTTGAAATTCTTCAAATGGGAAAAGAATGCATGTCAGTGGAAAGGGTGCAAATGAAAAAGAAACACTCAGAAAACATCAGCTTTTATCCATCACAGTTTTTGACACAAAGGCACAGAGAGAGTGAGAGAATGAGTGAGTGGGTGTACTCTTCATTTTTAATACTTCACATTCATATTCATTCTCAAGACTTCATTTTCATATTATTTATGTCCAGTGAATTTTCTTCAAAGTACATCAGTCTTTATAATAGTAACATTGATTTATTTTGATTTAACATTTTTGATTTAACTGCACATACTTTACTGTGACCCACTAGTGCAGGCTCCAGCAGGGAGTCCGATTACGATTTATGTTTGTACCTTGTTACGTACTCCCCCCCCCCCCCCCTCCCCAGTATTCCTTGTGATCCCGGTGCACTTGGTAATAAAGACATATTCTATTCTATTCTATTGATATTGTGTGATAAGAGCTTGTCATTTTTATCACAGCTGATTAACAACTTTTGCCTCGTCATGAAAAAATGCAATGACCTTCTTCTTCTTCTTCTTCTTCTGCGTTCGTGGGCTGCAACTCCCACGTTTACTCGTATGCACACGAGTGGGCTTTTACGTGTATGACCGTTTTTACCCCGCCATGTAGGCAGCCATACTCTGTTTTCGGGGTATGCAATGACCTATTTGTTTCATCTTGATGTGAAAAGGACAAATGTCCAGTTGTGTTTGGGTGGGTTAGGACATTTTGTCTTATTTTTGTCCCCGCCCTCTTTATTTTGACACAGTCAATTCTTTCTCCTCCACTCTAGTGTATCAGTGTAGTTTAGGCTGATACATGTTACGAGTTAAGAAGTAACTTAGCCATAATGATAATGGTACAATATCATTTGGTATATGTTTGCAGTGTAACACTCCACTACTGCACTACGCTGCAAAACACTGCCCAGTTCACTCCCCTCCACTCCACTACACTACACTACATTGCTGTGCACTGCACTGCAGTATACTACAGTGCAAAACAATGCCTTGCCACACATGACAAGCAGTCAAGAATTGGTTACACAACTTCTTTCTTTGTATACGTTTTTTTTGCAAATATTCAGTATTAATTTTGGAGGGTTTTGGTGGTATTTTACCCTGACATGGTCAGCTGGGTTAGTATTGCAACACTACCACCAACAGCCTCATATCTTAACCATATCAAAATCAGCTCTTGCTGTTATACATGACTTTGTGGGCTAGTATAAGAAATAACAACAGTCTAATATTACTATGCCATAATCAGCTCTTTCTGTTATGCATAATTTCATTTACTGGCAAGTGTAAGTAACAACAACAGCAACTTCTTTACTTTCTAATCAGCTCTTTCTGTTATGCATAATTTTATTAATTTATTGATTGGCAAGTGTAAGTAACAACAACTTCTTTACTATGCCATTATCAGTTCTTGCTGTTAGTGTTATACAGCACTTCATATGTCTATTTGTTAGTGGGCTACTATAAACAACAGCAGTCATTTCTTAACTATGCCATAATCAGCAGTCACTGTTATATGTAATTCCATAAATCAGCTTGTTGATTTTGTTATTAATTCATTTTTGTACATCCTGCCTCCCACCTTCCTTAAAAGTGAAATGTCCCATAGGCTTTTACAGCCATCAAGGCAGTGGATTCACATTCACTGTGTCCAGGGTTTTGCATAAAACAGTAGAGTGAGGAATAAAGTACCTCTCCCTAGGCCACAACACCATGCTAAAACGGGGCCTCAAATCGTGATGACTGGTGAACACTGGATCAGTAGTCCAGAGCCTGATTCTGCCATGGTGCCCCCTTATGTTTGACCTCAACCCTTGCAGAAAAGCGTGCCACAGTGATAAGGCGGAAGACGCCTTCCATCCGCTCTAAGGAGATCACCTTCCGTCTGTGCAAGGCCCTGCAGAGCTGCCTCCAGGTCACGCCCACCCTCATGTTCATTGAGCTCACAGGGGTGCCACTTCGGGACCGAGACATCAACGCATTGATGAAGGTGGGTTGTCTCTTGTTGGATGTGTCTCACTGTCTGCGTGGGGAGGGGGGGGGGGGGGTTTGAGGGGAGATGGGGGTGGGTAGCCTGAGGAGGGTAGTGGGGAGGAGAAGGGGAAACAGGCATACTGGCCTGTTGTTCTAGTATACATGGGTGTGAGGATTTTCATGGTATATAGGTCTCAGCATTGGCATTTTAGCCTTTTTTTTTTTCTTACACAGTATTTCATTTTATTTTGCTTTGTTTGGTATTAAGACATGCATATCAGATTAGCAGCCTCTGGACCCAGGCTGTATTATATTACTTATAATAATCAGTCACTGCCATCTGTGAAAACAGCCATCAGTTCTGGAAAAAAATATAAAAATCAGTGACTGTTCCAGATGCTGGGGCCATAGATCGCATGTTATTGGGAAAAAATAACTGGGGTACCTTCTTTCACGGGAGGAAAAACCTGATGGGAAGTTGTAATTTTAAAAGTATGTGCCTACATCCAAAACCAGCTACAGTAGAGCTGAAGTTAAGAGAAAGTATGCTCAACTGATTTTGTGTGTGTGTGTGCGTGTGCACGCGCATGTATGTGTGCACAACATTAGTTTATAACTCTTTGTCAGCCATCTTCCATCAAAGTTTGTTTCTGTGGAAAGCATTCTGCTTGTGATAGCTTCTTTTGTTGGCTGACACATATAAACAAAGTGAGTCTTGTGAGTTTTATGTGTGTGTGTGTGTGTGTGTGTGTGTGAGTAAGGTGTGTGTGGAAAAACTTTGTCAGCCAATACCAAATCTGGATTAAACATAGAAAAAAAAGGACATTTTCCAAGCTGTTTTTAGTTCGTAAGTTGAACTTTGAAGAGCTTTGTTATTTGGAACTTCTGAATGTTTGTAAACAATCAGTGATGCAATAAGTTAGTAGTTACCCTTTCCTTCTTCCCACTTGCACCCCAACACCCAGAAAAACTGAACTGGAATGGCATCTACATGATCCAGAGTGATTGAAGTGTTTGGTCATGTTTGTCACAGGGGGTGATGAAGAACAAGACACTTGTGCACCTGTCGTTTGAGATGTGTCGCATTGGAGACAAGGGCGTGGAAAGTAAGTGCGGCAGTGTTGGTTCATTCTGTGGTGTTTTGTCAGGTGTGTTCATCAGTGTGCTTGCGTTTGTGTTGTTTGGAATTGTGTGATACATGTTTGTGTGTGTGTGCAGTGTGTGTGTTTGTGTGCGTGTGTGTTTCCCTCTAAAGCATGTGTTCCTTCTATTCTATTCATCTTTCTGTCTGTCTCTGTCCTCTCCCTCCAGTCTGATTTCTCTCCCTTTCTCTCTCCCTGTTTTTTTTTTTTTTCTTTCTCTCTCCCTCCCTCTCTTTCTCTTCCTCCCGCCAATCTTCCATCCCCACCTCTCTCATAATCAAGATGTGCCATTGGCATACTAGTAGAATGCGTGCATGTGTGTGTGTACGAGTGGGTATGCATTCATGTGTGATTTAAGGAATAGCCAACCAAAGGGATGCAAGTCTGAAATGTTCCAAATTTGTTATGCAGTTTTCCTTAGATGAATTTTCTCCCTTGCACTGTCCAAACGTAATAAGTTTAACCCATGGCAGAGAATCATTGATGCTCCAAAGAACGACTGTGTTGGAATAGTGCATTAGAAAGAAATTAAAATGTAAATATTGAAGCAATATTGGGAAAATAGTTTTCTTACAGTGTTTCTTTAGTTAGCGTCTTTTCATGTAAATGACAATACCTGGGCTCATACCTACACACCCACAAATTCTAACACACACACACACACACACACACACTCTGCCTCACACACAAGCAGAAAATAAGAATAACTTTATTGATTGAAAAGAAAAAAAAAATCATGACAAAAGAGAGTGGAGTAAAGGAAAGGAGGGACCATGCATATGAGTGTGCATGTGTGTGCGCACGCACACACACACTCCCTCCCTACATACTCCCACCTACCCCACCCTTCTCATACACAAGACATACAAGCAGAAGATGAATAGTTCTTTATTCATTAAGAGTTGCTTAAAGGAAAAAAAAAGAAAGGTGATACCAGAGTGATGCAAAGGGAGCAAGGGATTAGATGGTGTCTGTATTGATCCTGTGATCAGCCTGCATGACACACACACACACAAACACAAACACAACCGTCAGTTCTATAGTTATCAGTCAGAGCAGAGTGAACGGCAGTGAAAAGAAAGATGCAGGCAAAGGGGCACATCAGTGCATTTGAGAATGCACACACACACACACACACACACACACACACACAGATTGATGTCCTGGCTGTTTTTCTGGCATTCCAAGGGGTGTCCTGGCTGCCTTTGGAAGGGTGATGCCCAGGCTTGTTCTTGGGCTGAGGTTGATCTGGGTTTCTAAGAGGGTGGGGGTGGGAAATTCCTGGACCCACTGTCCCCTGTTCAACATCGCTCTCTATTACCCAGACCTCAACTTGCGAAAACATGGAGACCCCAGCACCGACCAACTTGAAGGGCACGAAAGCCAATACCTCATCAATCCCAACTCAGTGGTGCATAGCACACAGCTGTCCTTTAACCATTCCCCTCCCCCACAACCCCCTCCTTCTGTCCCCTCCTTTCTCTCTTAATTTCATGCACTGTTTCCTCACAATCGACAACCCTTTTATAAGGGGCTTCTGAACACTAGACAAGGAGCAGACATTGTGGACAGTACGACTCCATTTCACTGAAGGCGGGTTGATTTTCAATGGAGATAAGTTCTGTGCAGAGGCAGCTTTTAATGATTGGTGGATTTGTAGAAGAGAGGAGACAGCACTCCATGTAAGTGATTACTGCAGACTGGTTGCTGCTGATGTTGGTAATACCCATGTAATGGCTTGTGGCACATAATGCCTGTCCCTGACCCATTTCTTTCCCCATAGTTCACCCTTCCCTTCTCTCTTCTCTTTCAGTCCACTGCCCTTTTCCCTCACAAGGTCCCATATCCATCCTCTCAGTCTCATTCTTTTGTGGTCAGACTCAAAGAGAGAATACAGGAGTTCTTTGATGCAAGCCCAATGTCATTTAGACTTATCACATCAACAAGCTGTCAAGATGTGACATAAAGTATTATATCATCTGTAGAGATCACTTAGTCTTTTTTTTATTTTTTACATCAACATGCTGTCAAGATGTGAGGTAAAGTATCATATTATCTGTAGAGATTACTATTGTAAGCAGCGTTTCAGTTTTACTTCCTGTTTGCCATGGAACAGGTTTCGAAACCCACACATATAATTATTATGCCAGTCCCTAACTACCCAAAGTCCCTCAGTCTCCTTCCTATCTCAGTTCCTTCTAACCCCACTTTCCTGTGTTTTTTTAAGATTTGTATATGAATATCACTTGGCCTAGATATCTGTGCGGAGGAATAACTGGCTGGTTTGCAGAAAAGAGTGCAGTGCACTCCATGAAGAAAATGTGTTGGTGGTAGCAGTTGTGAACGACTGCAGCTTTGGGCAGATGAGTCGCTGTTGATAATTCTCATATCATGGCTTGTGGCACATAAGGTGCAGTGCCTGTCCATAACCCCCTTTTCCACCCACATCAACCCCTCCTTCCCCCTTTCTCTCTCTTTATAATCTCAGGCCCTTTCCCCTCCCAATCTCCATCTCCCCTGTCACCCTCTCTTCTCTCAGTGACAGAGACAAAGAGAGGGGTTTCAAGCTTCCTTTGATTGAAGATGAAAAATGTACATCGTTTGGACTTTTACATCAACATGCTGTTTAGACGTGATGTAAAATATTCAAAGTTCTGTGGGGATAACTTGTTTGTTCTGCATTGTGTACATGTTTTAGTTAGCTGCTTCCCATTTGCGATGTAATGAGTTAGTGACCTTTCACATACATGCCTGTCACTAATCTTTTATTCTCCACACCCTCTCCCTCTCTCTTTCCAGACCTCTCCCCTCCCAATCCACCCCCGTTCTCACCCTCATCCCATTAATCCCATTTCCCTGTTGCACCAGCGATCCCTTCAGCGTGGTGACCGTGCCTCGCCGCTGTACTGTCTTCATATGTAACTGTGAAGGATGGGAAACATTCACTGTCAAAGGGGGAAATGCATTGAAAGACAGCTTTCATGTAACGATCAACACTGCTTGGTGGTTTAAAGTAGTTGATAAAAAAAAGGGTGGTTTAATAATAGTTGTTGGGTGAAAATGCAAAATTTCTCATCCTCAGGTCAGTTCTTGCTAAACAAACATGCAACAACAACAACAACAACAGCAAAAAGCACCCCCACCACCACCACCCCCTCCCCCCCGAAAAAAACAAAAAAACAACCCCCAACCAAGAAACCAACAAGCATGTGTATTTTATGTGTGGATGTGTAAACCAAACTTAGGAGAGAGGGAGAGAGAGAAAGCAGAAATGATTCCAGGCCTTGATGTCATTGCCCACAAGCAAAGAGAAGAGGCATCAAAAGTCAAGTCAAAGTTCAACCTTTAACCTTAAAAACTGTTTTTTGCTGGGGCTATGAGTAGGGGTGTGAACTTGAATTTCAATGCTTATCTTACCATTTTGTTCCTCCAATAGGGAAGTTAGCATGCACCGCATGACATATAAACTACATTTTTTTCTGGGTCATCTACTTGTGAAAACAACAAAAAAAACAACAACAAAAAAACGCAAAAATCAAAACCATACATGCAAAAAATAGGGTGAAGTATATATTATAGGCGGATTTTTTTTTGGCTTTTTACAAATGGTTGATTAATTTCCTTTTATTTCCACTCACATGATAGGATCTCCCTCAAGGAGAGTAAGTCTGAGTCATGGCGAAACTGCCCTAGACATGTGGTGAAAATTCTCACAGACCATGAACACGCAGACGGAGACAGTCCATTTCATTTTGTTTGGTTAATTGATGGTCCGGTGCTGGAGGCTGTGTAAGTTGTGGAAACATGTCAATGTGGCAGACAGTCCTGTTCAGTCAAGTCATGTTGTTTATGTAACCCATGTAATGGCTAAAGACACCTTGAGGGGAAGGTTGGACAGAGACAGGGCTGTTCATCAGAAAAAAGGCAGATATTTATATCCAGGCTCTGCCAAACTTCTAGAAAAGAACGCAAGAAGTTTCTATTGTCTGTGGTCGTACTTCTCACCCACATGTCAGTCCTGTTTGAGAGTTTCTGGAGCATGCTCAGGGAAAGGAGTGACAGTGCAAGGAGAGGTGTGAGGGATATGTTGTTTGATCTGACAGTGAATTGGTATAGAGTCCTTTGTGGAGGACCTGGAACAAGGAAACCTTTGCCAAACTTAGATCACAGCCCTGAACAGCCTGACCTCAAGGGCTTTTTGCCACTAGGTCATTAAACTCAACTCTGCCTGCCGACTTCCATGAGTATCTTGGATCCAAAGATCAGCACCAACAACCACCTGCCTGGAGAGAATCTTAACACCATTGGAAGTTATTTTAGTTTGGTTTTCCCACTTAGTGATGGATTAAAAAAAATTCTACAAAATCAGACTCTGTTCTGTGATTTTTTTCTTTTGACTTGAACCACATTTTTGAGCTGGCTGAAATCATTTTGAGAATGGGTATTTTAGGGTTTTCTTTCAAGTTAGTTATTGTTGAAAGCCCACTAGCCACACTTGTGAACTCGAAGCTGAAAATTCATGATAGACAGACAGACTGGCACACATGACTGTCACCACAGGCAAGAAGAAGATTCTCTTGGTTTGTAAACTAAGAGAAGGAATGTGTGGTCCTGGATCCTGGTTTGACAAGAACATTTTTTTTTCTGAAAATGTGCTGGCTTGTTCTCTTTCATGTTCATGTTAGGTAGCACCAAGCTTGTGCTGAATGTCCTGGTGAAATCTGACTTTCGCTTCCCCACTTTTGGGTTGGTTCTTTTTTGTGTTTTCTGCAGTGATTAAGAACAGGCAGGACTGAACATTCAGTGATTCAACAGTGGTGAAGGCTCTCTTATGCAAGACTCATTTCTCATGCTGTAATCCCCAGGAATCTTCTGGAAGAGTATTATAATGAAAGTAATGAATCTTTTCATAAATCAAAAGAAAGAAGAAACATGCATCACAAAACCTGGTTTGACACAGTTTGTCCGATAGTGGGAGAGAAAGTGAAAACAGCTTGGGGCTGTGGATTGACCCCAATATGAGTGTGTTTGTGCGGAAGTGATGGGATGGCAATGCTGCCTCCTTGCTGTGGAGAGGTCAGTGAACAGGCGACAGCTTGAATCCCCAAAACGAGATGGATGGTTTGCTGCAGCAGAATATATTGTCCACTTTGACACATGGCGTAAAAAACAAAACAAAACAAAACAAAAACAAAAATCGGCTGGAAGTAAAGAGGGAAGGGGAGAGAGGCTGTGATGAACTAGTCCATGGTGTTTTTTTTCAAGTGAGGGGGTTGGGGTTGGGGCGTCCTCTTTCCTTTCTGACAGGTCCTTCCTCTGTGTTGTGTCTCCTTTCTTCCTTCCTTCCTCTGTGTTGTGTCTCCTTCCATCCTTCCTTCCATCCTTCCTTCCTTCCTTCCTTCTTCCTTCCTTCCTTCCTCTGCATTGTGTCTCCTTCCTTCCTCTGTGTTGTGCCTCTTTCCTTCCTCTGTGTTGTGTCTCCTTCCACTGTGTTGTGTCTCCTTCCTTCCTCTGCGTTGTGTCTCCTTCCTCTGTGTTGTGCCTCTTTCCTTCCTCTGTGTTTTGTCTCCTTCCTTCCTCTGTGTTTTGTCTTGTCTCCTTCCTTCCACCGTGTTGTGTCTCTTTCCTTCCTCTGTGTTTTGTCTCCTTCCTTCCACTGTGTTGTGTCTCCTTCCTTCCTCTGTGTTGTGACTCCTTCCTCTGTGTTTTGTCTCCTTCCTTCCTCTGTTGTGTTTTGTCTCTTTCCTTCCTCTGTGTTTTGTATCCTTCCTTCCTCTGTGTTGTCTCCTTCCACTGTGTTGTGTTTCCTTCCTTCCTCTGTGTTGTCTCCTTCCTCTGTGTTGTCTCCTTCCTTCCACTGTGTTGTGTCTCCTTCCTTCCACTGTGTTGTGTCTCCTTCCTTCCTCTGTGTTGTGTCTCCTTCCTTCCTCTGTGTTGTGTCTCCTTCCTTCCTCTGTGTTGCGTCTCCTTCCTTCCTCTGCATTGTGTCTCCTTCCTTCCTCTGTGTTGTGACTCCTTCCTCTGTGTTTTGTCTCCTTCCTTCCTCTGTTGTGTTTTGTCTCTTTCCTTCCTCTGTGTTTTGTATCCTTCCTTCCTCTGTGTTGTCTCCTTCCTCTGTGTTGTCTCCTTCCTTCCTCTGTGTTGTGCCTCTTTCCTTCCTCTGTGTTGTCTCCTTCCTTCCTCTGTGTTGTGTTTCCTTCCTTCCTCTGTGTTGTGTCTCCTTCCTCTGTGTTGTCTCCTTCCTTCCACTGTGTTGTGTCTCCTTCCTTCCACTGTGTTGTGTCTCCTTCCTTCCTCTGTGTTGTGTCTCCTTCCTTCCTCTGTGTTGTGTCTCCTTCCTTCCACTGTGTTGTGTCTGCTTCCTTCCTCTGTGTTGTATCTCCTTCCTTCCTCTGTGTTGTGTCTCCTTCCTTCCTCTGTGTTGTATCTCCTTCCTTCCTCTGTGTTGTGTCTCCTTCCGTCCTCTGCGTTGTGTCTCCTTCCTTCCACTGTGTTGTGTTTTTTCCTTTCTCTGTGTTGTGTCTCCTTCCTTCCACTGTGTTGTGTCTCCTTCCTCTGTGTTGTGTCTCCTTCCTTCCTCTGTGTTGTATCTCCTTCCTTCCTCTGTGTTGTATCTCCTTCCTTCCTCTGTGTTGTGTCTCCTTCCTTCCTCTGCGTTGTGTCTCCTTCCTTCCACTGTGTTGTGTTTTTTCCTTTCTCTGTGTTGTGTCTCCTTCCTCTGTGTTGTATCTCCTTCCTTCCTCTGTGTTGTGTCTCCTTCCTTCCTCTGTGTTGTGTCTCCTTCCTTCCACTGTGTTTTGTTTTTTCCTTTCTCTGTGTTGTGTCTCCTTCCTTCCACTGTGTTGTGTCTGCTTCCTTCCTCTGTGTTGTATCTCCTTCCTTCCAATGTGTTGTGTCTCCTTCCTCTGTGTTGTGTCTCCTTCCTTCCACTGTCTTGTGTTTTTTTCCTTTCTCTGTGTTGTGTCTGCTTCCTTCCTCTGTGTTGTGTCTCCTTCCTTCCACTGTGTTGTGTCTGCTTCCTTCCTCTGTGTTGTGTCTCCTTCCTTCCTCTGTGTTGTGTCTCCTTCCTTCCACTGTGTTGTGTTTTTTCCTTTCTCTGTGTTGTGTCTCCTTCCTTCCACTGTGTTGTGTCTCCTTCCTTCCACTGTGTTGTGTCTCCTTCCTTCCACTGTGTTGTGTCTCCTTCCTCTGTGTTGTGTCTCCTTCCTTCCTCTGTGTTGTGTTTTTTCCTTTCTCTGTGTTGTGTCTCCTTCCTTCCACTGTGTTGTGTCTCCTTCCTCTGTGTTGTGTCTCCTTCCTTCCTCTGTGTTGTGTCTCCTTCCTTTCTCTGTGTTGTGTCTCCTTCCTCTTTGTTGTGTCTCCTTCCTTCCACTGTGTTGTTTCTCCTTCCTTCCACTGTGTTGTGTCTTCTTCCTTCCACTGTGTTGTGTCTTCCACTGCATTGTCTCGTTCCTTCCACTGTGTTGTGTCTCCTTCCTTCCTTCCTTCCTCTGTGTTGTGTCTCCTTCCACTGTGTTGTGTCTCCTTCCTTCCTTTGCGTTGTGTCTCCTTCCTCTGTGTTGTATCTCTTTCCTTCCTCTGTGTTTTGTCTCCTTCCTTCCTCTTGTGTTGTGTCTCCTTCCACTGTGTTGTGTCTTCTTCCTTCCTCTGTGTTGTGTCTCTTTCCTTCCATTGTGTTGTTTCTCCTTCCATTGTGTTATGTCTCCTTCCTTCCACTGTGTTGTGTCTCCTTTCCATCCACTGTGTAGTGTCTTCCACTGCGTTGTGTCTCCTTCCTTCCACTGTGTTGTGTCTCCTTCCTTCCTCTGTGTTGTGTCTCCTTTGTGTTATGTCTCCTTCCTTCCTCTGTGTTGTGACTCCTTCCACTGTGTTGTGTCTCCTTCCTTCCATTGTGTTGTGTCTCCTTTCTTCCTCTGCGTTGTGTCTCCATGTTTCCACTGTGTTGTGTCTCCTTCCTTCCGTTGTGTTGTGTCACCTTCCTTCCACTGTGTTGTGTCTCCTTCCTTCCACTGTGTTGTGTCTTCCACTGCATTGTGTCTTCTTCCTTCCTCTGTGTTGTGTCTCATTCCTTCCACTGTGTTGTGTCTCCTTCCTCTGTGTTGTGTCTCCTTCCTTCCACTGTGTTGTGTCTCCTTCCTTCCACTGTGTTGTGTCTTCCACTGCGTTGTGTCTCCTTCCTTCCTCTGTGTTGTGCCTCCTTCCTTCCACTGTGTTGTGGCTCCTTCCTCTGTGTTGTGTCTCCTTCCTTCCACTGTGTTGTGTCTCCTTCCTTCCACTGTGTTGTTTCTCCTTCCTTCCACTGTGTTGTGTCTTCCACTGCGTTGTGTCTCCTTCCTTCCACTGTGTTGTGTCTTCTTCCTTTCACTGTGTTGTTTCTCTTTCCTTCCATTGTGTTGTTTCTCCTTCCATTGTGTTGTGTCTCCTTCCTTCCACTGTGTTGTGTCTCCTTTCCATCCACTGTGTAGTGTCTTCCACTGCGTTGTGTCTCCTTCCTTCCACCGTGTTGTGTCTCCTTCCTTCCTCTGTGTTGTGTCTCCATGTTTCCTCTGTGTTGTGTCTCCTTCCTTCCGTTGTTTTGTGTCTCCTTCCTTCCACTGTGTTGTGTCTCCTTCCTTCCTCTGTGTTGTGTCTCCTTCCTCTGTGTTGTGTCTCCTTCCTTCCACTGTGTTGTGTCTTCCACTGCGTTGTGTCTCCTTCCTTCCACTGTGTTGTGTCTCCTTCCTTCCTTTGTGTTGTGTCTCCTTCCTTCCACTGTGTTGTGTCTCCTTCCTTCCGTTGTGTTGTGTCTCCTTCCTTCTACTGTGTTGTGTCTCCTTCCTTCCACTGTGTTGTGTCTTCCACTGCGTTGTGTCTCCTTCCTTCCTCTGTGTTGTGTCTCCTTCCTTCCGTTGTGTTGTGTCTCCTTCCTTCCACTGTGTTGTGTCTCCTTCCTTCCACTGTCTTGTGTCTTCCACTGCGTTGTGTCTCCTTCCTACCTCTGTGTTGTGTCTCATTCCTTCCACTGTGTTGTGTCTCCTTCCTCTGTGTTGTGTCTCCTTCCTTCCACTGTGTTGTGTCTCCTTCCTCCCACTGTGTTGTTTTTCCTTCCTTCCACTGTGTCGTGTCTTCCACTGCGTTGTGTCTCCTTCCTTCCACTGTGTTGTGTCTCCTTCCTTCCTTTGTGTTGTGTCTCCTTCCTTTCACTGTGTTGTGTCTCCTTCCTTCCTTTGTGTTGTGTCTCCTTCCTTCCACTGTGTTGTGTCTCCTTCCTTCCTCTGTGTTGTGTCTCCTTCCTTCCGTTGTGTTGCGTCTCATTCCTTCCACTGTGTTGTGTCTCCTTCCACTGTGTTGTGTCTCCTTCCTTCCACTGTGTTGTGTCTCCTTCCTTCCACTGTGTTGTGTCTTCCACTGCGTTGTGTCTCCTTCCTTCCTCTGTGTTGTGCCTCCTTCCTTCCACTGTGTTGTGGCTCCTTCCTCTGTGTTGTGTCTCCTTCCTTCCACTGTGTTGTGTCTCCTTCCTTCCACTGTGTTGTTTCTCCTTCCTTCCACTGTGTTGTGTCTCCTTCCTCTGTGTTGTGTCTCCTTCCTTCCTCTGTGTTGTGCCTCCTTCCTTCCACTGTGTTGTGGCTCCTTCCTCTGTGTTGTGTCTCCTTCCTTCCACTGTGTTGTGTCTCCTTCCTTCCACTGTGTTGTTTCTCCTTCCTTCCACTGTGTTGTGTCTTCCACTGCGTTGTGTCTCCTTCCTTCCACTGTGTTGTGTCTTCTTCCTTTCACTGTGTTGTTTCTCCTTCCATTGTGTTGTGTCTCCTTCCTTCCACTGTGTTGTGTCTCCTTTCCATCCACTGTGTAGTGTCTTCCACTGCGTTGTGTCTCCTTCCTTCCACCGTGTTTTGTCTCCTTCCTTCCTCTGTGTTGTGTCTCCATTGTGTTATGTCTCCTTCCTTCCTCTGTGTTGTGACTCCTTCCACTGTGTTGTGTCTCCTTCCTTCCTCTGTGTTGTGTCTCCTTCCTTCCATTGTGTTGTGTCTCCTTCCTTCCTTTGCGTTGTGTCTCCATGTTTCCTCTGTGTTGTGTCTCCTTCCTTCCGTTGTTTTGTGTCTCCTTCCTTCCACTGTGTTGTGTCTCCTTCCTTCCTCTGTGTTGTGTCTCCTTCCTCTGTGTTGTGTCTCCTTCCTTCCACTGTGTTGTGTCTTCCACTGCGTTGTGTCTCCTTCCTTCCACTGTGTTGTGTCTCCTTCCTTCCTTTGTGTTGTGTCTCCTTCCTTCCACTGTGTTGTGTCTCCTTCCTTCCGTTGTGTTGTGTCTCCTTCCTTCTACTGTGTTGTGTCTCCTTCCTTCCACTGTGTTGTGTCTTCCACTGCGTTGTGTCTCCTTCCTTCCTCTGTGTTGTGTCTCCTTCCTTCCGTTGTGTTGTGTCTCCTTCCTTCCACTGTGTTGTGTCTCCTTCCTTCCACTGTGTTGTGTCTTCCACTGCGTTGTGTCTCCTTCCTTCCTCTGTGTTGTGTCTCATTCCTTCCACTGTGTTGTGTCTCCTTCCTCTGTGTTGTGTCTCCTTCCTTCCACTGTGTTGTGTCTCCTTCCTTCCACTGTGTTGTTTTTCCTTCCTTCCACTGTGTCGTGTCTTCCACTGCGTTGTGTCTCCTTCCTTCCACTGTGTTGTGTCTCCTTCCTTCCTCTGTGTTGTGCCTCCTTCCTTCCACTGTGTTGTGGCTCCTTCCTCTGTGTTGTGTCTCCTTCCTTCCACTGTGTTGTGTCTCCTTCCTTCCACTTTGTTGTTTCTCCTTCCTTCCACTGTGTTGTGTCTTCCACTGCGTTGTGTCTCCTTCCTTCCACTGTGTTGTGTCTCCTTCCTTCCTTTGTGTTGTGTCTCCTTCCTTTCACTGTGTTGTGTCTCCTTCCTTCCTTTGTGTTGTGTCTCCTTCCTTCCACTGTGTTGTGTCTCCTTCCTTCCTCTGTGTTGTGTCTCCTTCCTTCCGTTGTGTTGTGTCTCATTCCTTCCACTGTGTTGTGTCTCCTTCCACTGTGTTGTGTCTCCTTCCTTCCACTGTGTTTTGTCTCCTTCCTTCCTTTGTGTTGTGCCTCCTTCCTTCCACTGTGTTGTGTCTCCTTCCTCTGTGTTGTGTCTCCTTCCTTCCACTGTGTTGTGTCTCCTTCCTTCCACTGTGTTGTTTCTCCTTCCTTCCACTGTGTTGTGTCTTCCACTGCGTTGTGTCTCCTTCCTTCCTCTGTGTTGTGCCTCCTTCCTTCCACTGTGTTGTGTCTCCTTCCTTCCGTTGTGTTGTGTCTCCTTCCTTCTACTGTGTTGTGTCTCCTTCCTCTGTGTTGTGTCTCCTTCCTTCCACTGCGTTGTGTCTCCTTCCTTCCTCTGTGTTGTGCCTCCTTCCTTCCACTGTGTTGTGTCTCCTTCCTTCCGTTGTGTTGTGTCTCCTTCCTTCTACTGTGTTGTGTCTCCTTCCTCTGTGTTGTGTCTCCTTCCTTCCTCTGTGTTGTGTCTACTTCCTTCCACTGTGTTGTGTCTCCTTCCTTCCGTTGTGTTGTGTCTCCTTCCTTCCGTTGTGTTGTGTCTCCTTCCTTCCTCTGTGTTGTGTCTCCTTCATTCCACTGTGTTGTGTCTCCTTCCTTCCGTTGTGTTGTGTCTCCTTCCTCTGTGTTGTGTCTCCTTCCTTCCTCTGTGTTGTGTCTCCTTCCTTCCACTATGTTGTGTCTCCTTCCTCTGTGTTGTGTCTCCTTCCTTCCGTTGTGTTGTGTCTCCTTCATTCCTCTGTGTTGTGTCTCCTTCCTTCCACTGTGTTGTGTCTCCTTCCTTCCGTTGTGTTGTGTCTCCTTCCTTCCACTGTGTTGTGTCTCCTTCCTTCCACTGTGTTGTGTCTTCCACTGCGTTGTGTCTCCTTCCTTCCACTGTGTTGTGTCTCCTTCCTTCCACTGTGTTGTGTCTCCTTCATTCCACTGTGTTGTGTCTCCTTCATTCCTCTGTGTTGTGTCTCCTTCCTTCCTCTGTGTTGTGTCTTTTTCCTCTGTGTTGTCTCCTTTCTTCTACTGTGTTGTGTCTCCTTCCTTCCGCTGTGTTGTGCCTCCTTCCACTGTGTTGTGTTTTTTCATTCCTCTGTGTTGTATATCCTTCCTTCCTCTGTGTTGTGACTGCTTCCTTTCACTGTGTTGTGTCTGCTTCCTTTCACTATGTTGTGTCTCCTTTGTTGTTGTATCACTTTCGACCGCGTTGTGTCTCTTTTCTGCTGTGTTGTGTCTTCTTCCAGTGCATTGTCTCTTTCTAGTTGTTGTGTCTTCTTCTTTCCACTGTGCTGTGTCTCTTTGCACTGTGTTGTCTCTTTTTACTGTGTTGTGTCGCTTTCCACTGCATTGTCTCTTTCCACTGTGTTGTGTCTTGTTCTTTCCATTGTGTTATCTCCTTCCGCTGTGTTATGTCTGCTTCCAACACGTTGTGGGATAGGAGTGGTTTATTTCTCCTTGAACGGTTGGGAAGTTTCCGTTTCCTGTTTCAGTTTTTGCTGCTGCTATCTTTCTGTCTTGATTCGTTTGTCTCCGTTGTTGCCGCTGGCCTGTTCCCTTTCATCTTCATGCTTGGCGGTGTTTAACCTGTGGTTCTGAATGTTCTTGCTGCATCTTCTGTCCACCCCCCATGTTTTTTTGTTTTTTTTAACGACTTTTTCTATGTCATCTCAGCAGCGTTGCTCGCAGACTGCTCATCCAGAATACACAGCCACTATGGGGCTTATTCTGTTTATGTATCTGTGCTGATGGATTACAGGGAACGCCAGTTTATTGAGAGGGAGGCTGGATCCTACATACAGAATGGTTTTGATGCAGTTTGTATTGAATTGAATGTGTACTCGCTTATGTAAGGTTTCGCATGCATGTGTGTGGACTATTTTGTGTTTGTGTGAGATGAATCGGGACAGAAATGTAGCATGCGAAGACAAGTGATGAGAGTCTAAAGAACATTCCAGTTGTCTTCTGGCATTAGTTTTCCATTCAGCTCTCATGAAGCGGTTTGATTCTGTATTATATTGTATTTGTACTGTATTGTATCCAGAAGAAAAAAGTATCAATCAAGTAGCTTTGAAAAATGAACATGAAAATTGAGTCATAGTGTTAACGAAAAGGGCATGCGTTCCTAGGAGTGCGTGTGTGTCCATGGTACGAGTGTAACTGTAAGCGTGTGTACTGACACATTTAAAGCTGGAAAGGGCATGACAGAAAGCAAAATGAACAGTGAAGTGTTTCTTTAAATAAGATGGCCTCTGACACTGCAAGCTCCACGGATTCAAAATCTGGGAGCATGAATATTTTCTAAATGAATTAAAAGTGTGGAGTGTTGGTCTGGGGGTAACGCGTCTGCATAGGAAGCCAGAGAAACTGAGCGCACTGGTTCGAATCCCACACTCCTCCAGTATCCCCCCCCCCCCCTCGCCGGCCCCCACCCTCCCCTCCACTAGACCTTGAGTGGTGGTCTGGACGCTAGTCATTCGGATGAAACGATAGGTCGAGAACCCATGTGCCTTATGCAAAAGAATTCATGGCAACAGGAGGGTTGTACTTGGCAAATCCTTCAGAAGAATCCACTTTGATAGGGAAACAAGTACACTAGCAGGCAGAAAAAAAGGGGGTGGCGTTCTCAATGTAGCGACGCGCTGCCCAGCCCGAATTTCACACAGAGAAAATTGTTGCGACAAGATAATAGTACAATACAATGCAATGCAATGCAATACAATGCGATACAATACAGACTATAGCCCAGCCTACTGCAAGGGGCAACGTCTTTTTTTGAAACGCTTATCTTACTTCTCACTCACACCATTATTTGCCTGTGTTATCTCTTTTCATGGACAATTGCTCATTCATATTCGATCAGTGTTTACGGATGTCTGGGCTTCTTGCTGCTCTGGTGTGGACTGTTTTCTTTGCCTCTCTCCGGTGTGTTTCTGTGAGCACGCGCACGCATGTGTGTGTGTGTGTGTGTGTGTGTGTGTGTGTGTGTGTGTGAATATCCATATACCATGATAGGTTTGTGTGAGGAAGGGACCATCTCGGCACTGAAACAATTGAGGAGGAATGGGTTGTGAAGGAGTGGTGTGTCTGTGTAGAGAGGCTAGGAAACTGTGCAGACATTTCAGAATTGAATGTCTCAAGAAGCTAGATGGCAGAACGAAACCGGAAAGAAACATTGTCCCAGGACCACTTGTCGTCTGAGAAACAAACAAAAATGACTGGAATCTGTTGGTGGGAAGAGGAAAAACTTCTTACTATCTGTATGGTAGGTGGTTATGGAATAAGAACTCTGTGAACAGTTGCTCCCATTTTTCTTTTCTTTTTGTTTATTTATTCAGTTATTTCTCCATTTAGTGATTTATTTATTAATAATATTATGTTCGTGTTATCGTCTTATAAGTGACTTTTATTTATTTATTGATATTATTGACCGATTTCCCAAAGAAGGAACAGAAATATGTTCTTCGTGCAGTGGAATGTATCGCACCCTGTCAGACGCAAAGCTGTTTTTTCCCTGCGTTTTTTCCCCCCCCTTTTTCTTATTTTTACGGTGACAGCCAAAAAGGATTGAGGGACGGTGTGGTGATGGCCGTGTGTGTGTGTGTGTGGTGGGGGGGGGGGGGGGGAGTGCGGAGAGGCCTGGGGTGGGATGAAATGGGATATTTGTCAGGCGCATGGAGCAGGGAGTAGGGGTTGGGAGGGGAATCGGGGGAGGGTGGAGGTGGATCTGATTAATGATGTGGTGCATTGAACTGTTCAAATGATGGATGCTGGTGGGGAAGGGGAGGGGGGGGGGGTGTCTGTCCTCTTTGGGCAGTGCATTGCCTTTAAGAGTTACAGGGTACCTTCGGTCTTCAGACAACTGGGGGGTTTCTGTGCTGGCTTTGGCTGCTGAAGGAGAGAGGGGTGAGGGTGGGGGAGAGGTGTGACTGCGCGCGCGAGCGTTTTCTTTCTCATAGAACAGAAACTGTTGGGGAGTTTCCACCTCCTTCTCTATGACATATTTCTGCTTTTTCTCTCTCCCATACGATTCCCCAGCATGTTGAGATTTTTTTTCTGCATGTGTGGAGTTGGCGAATTGTTCAGGCATTGATGCCCTCCTTCTGCTCTCGAGGGCTACAGCTCCCACGGCATTCACTCGTATACATCAACAAGTGGGCGTTTACGTGCGTGACCATATTCAACCCCACCCCCGTGCAGGAGCCACTTTCCGTTGTCAGGGTGTGGCCTTCTTTCCTCAGTCCACCGGTCGCAGAATTTCTAACGTGCATATTTGATATTCTACATGCCGTGTATCATGAGTATGGTTCAGGCATGGGCAGAACTGTCTGCACATCGGTTGACATGTCTCCACACCAGGCGCCATGACTGGCCGGGATTCGAACCCAAGATCCCCAGACTGATGAAAGTCCAACGCTTTAACCACCCGCCTGTTGCACCCGTCGCACTGGCTGATTGAGGTGATATTAATAATGCAACGGCCATACCATTCCGTTAAGTCAAGGGCAACGAAATGTTAGCCCTGTACTGGCGAGGTTTGTGGAATAATGCAGATTGACGATCATGCCTCCCAGACAGGGAGCTCGTGGTGTTTACAATAAAAGGCATATATGTGTGGATTATAGTCACTCACACACACACACGCGCGCGCGCGCGCACGCACACACACACACACACACACACACACACACACACACACACACACACACACACACACACACACACACACACACTCTCTCTCTCTCTCTCTCTCTCTCTCTCACTCTCTCTCTCTCACACACACACACACACACACACACACACACACACACACACTCACTCTCTCTCTCTCTCTCTCTCTCTCTCTCTCTCTCACACACACACACACAAAAGTTCAAGAAGCACATTAATCAGTGGGATGGTAGGCAGCACGAAGAGGTGTATTTTGAGAGTGTTTTAAGAACTGAACTGGGAAATCCAGTTACGGACTGACAAGGGCAGTTTATACCTTGCTTCTTTGAATTGTCAGCACTGTGGAATCAGCACAAAACACACTTCTGGACCATTATAGTATTGAGAAAGAGCTCTGTCCTTGTGATTTTTTTTCTTTATTTGAGGACTTGTTTGCACTGAGGAATCAGCACTTTGGCAGCAAGCACTTTGTGTTTGCTCTGTGCAGTTCAGCTTGTGTGGGAGAAGGGTTGGGGAGAGGGAGGTTGTGTGGGGTGGGGATGTGATACGGAAATGGCAGCAATGTGATACTCTCCTTGTCTCGTTGCACGCTTTGGTGACCAGGCTGTTGGTGAATGATGGATCACCTGTCAATTCACATCAGCCTTGGCACACACATGTTCTGCCTACGCAATCACGGATACACACATGAGCGCACACGCTCGTGCAGACGGACAATCATATTAACACACATGCCCGCCCCCCCCTCCCACCCCCGCCTACCAACCCCCAACCCCGCCTACCAACCCCCAACCCCACCTCCTCACGATCACACATATACACATATTTGTGCGCGCATGCGCATATACATACACATAAGGGGGAGTGTATTGCGTTTGCTTTGTTTGCTTTTTCTGTCTGTATGCCTGTCCGTATGTCTGTGTTTGGCCGCTGATCACGCCCAGATTTGCGGTCTTGGTTTGAGGACAGTGTTTACTGAAATGGAGAACTGGGCCGGGTTGCACAAAAGGCTTTTGCAGCGCCAAGTTTTGCTTGGTATGTTCCTGAGTCTGACTCTAAACCTCACAGATCAGAAGTTTCACTGCCGGGCAAACCGTGCGCTGTGAAGCTGATTGGTTGTGCAACACTGCGTGGCTCCTGAAAATAACACCAGGCATCGTTTTGACTGCCTCTCCTGGCGTCTGACCAGAAACACTCCCTTTGGAGTTATTCCCCATTCGAGTTATAACAGGGCAGTTTTCTGAGCGTGAAGAATTTTCCCAAGTCTCACTCTAATTCCAAAGACTTTGTGGAACATTGTAAACCCTTAATACTTTGCAAATGCAGTGCTGCTGAGGTCGCTAGTGGAAAAAAAAAAAAAAAAAAAAAAGCCTAGGGATTATCCACAGATAAAATATCCTCTCCATGTCACATTGTGTATTTACACTATCCGCTGAAATTTTCATTCGTTGCCATTTGTGGATGGATCAAGGGGTCATCTCGTTTCCTTAAAACCATGAAAACATTGGAACTGATCAGTGTGCCAGATTTGTATCGTATCGTATGGCAGTGTATTGTATTATTTTACTTTTTATCACAACAGATTGCACTGTGTAGAATGCAAGTTGTACTCCATGGGGACAGCGCGCCACTACAGTACAACACCGCCGTTTTCTGTTTGAAACTACTTTTGTTTTACTACCAAAAAGGAATTCTGTACATAAGTTGCCAGTGAAATGTCTTCTGTTACCATGGTTTCTTTTTTTTTGTAAACGTGTTTTTAATTTCCATTTTCATGACATAGACAACTGGCACAAACACGTGTAAAGGAAAGGGGGAACATGACGAAACGGATGAAAACACAATGAAAGCAAAATACAATGACACATGTAAAGTATTCCAGGCAATACAAATGTGAGTAAGTGTACATATAGATATATCATGTTTATACGTCATCAAATATGAGATAAGATATCCATGCCACTCAAAATGTCTCATTTGCGTATATGTTAACAAGTGCACTAATACTAGTACTAGGAAACACACACACACACACACACACAAACAACAACACAAAACAACAACAAAAAACAAAAAAACAACAAAAAAAAAACACACCCCCCCCCCCCCCAAAAAAAAAAAAACCCCACAAAAACAACAACAACAAAACAACAACCAAAAACAAAAACAAACAAAAACAATAATTAAAAACAAAACAAAACAAAACAAAAAAACAACAACAAAAAAACCATCGCGTCACGTCACACACACACACAAGAGACAGTCAAGTGAAAACAAAAATGCTAACGACAGGTGATTATTTCACCCGTGCAGACAACCTTCAGATTGTTTAACTCATTTCCTGATCGGGTTTATAATCATTTTTACCTTAATTGTGACAGTTATAGGCAGATTCTTGAATTATTATCATGTAAGGTCTGTTACCATGGTTTCTTTAACGTGCGCAAAGTGCGTGTTGCAAACGGGACCTCAATTTATCGTTTCATCCGAAAGACTATTATTCAGACTCAGTGTATAGCGCAGTAGAGAGTTGGTGGTGTAGTAAACAACCTGGTGTGTACAGGGGACTGGAACCTGTGGACGATCGCTTCCTAGGAAATGAGGCACATGACCTCTCCGCCAGCGCCCCGCTACAGCTTCACCGGTCAACACATACAGGCAGTCATAAACTGACAGGACGAGCATACAAAGTAACAGCTATACCCTTGCCTTCTTTTACTGCATGTAAAAACAGGAGGGAGGGGGAGGACCATCATTTTCTGTCAGATGATCTTCCTGTTCTGTATTCAGCCGTGACAGTGAGATAAGCGAGGGGCCGGTGCCACGCCCCAGAATGACCCCGACCCCAAATTAACTCCATGGAATAATTCCGAGGAAGGCCTGGAAGGACTCCACTGAGAAATCAGCTCAGGAAGAAGACTCCAACCCTTGCCCTGAAATGATTCCACGCCCATTAATGATTTTTTTTCCCATCAAACCAACCGGAAAGGACAAATTAGTAGATTACTGGTAAAAAAAACACCCCAAAACAGGGTGGAGTCAATTTTGGGGAAGCCCCCAACACACTCCATGTCTGCTCCCTTTGGTACTCCATGATGAGTCAGTGTGGACTGCTATCTTTTCCACTCTACAGTCACTCAGGGAAACGCCATTTTAACTCCACAAAAACACAAGCGGGGTGCATTTTGGGGCAACAAAAATATGGGTTGTCATTTTGGAACAAGTCTTTTGGGGACATGGTATTGAGTCAGTCTAGTTCTGCCTCAAAATGACCCCTCCTCAAGATTTTTGTCTTGTTTTATTTTCTTTCCAAACATGCTTGTTATGACACGCTTAAAGATAGAATAAAAGAAAGATATTCAAATTGGGGGAACAAAGAAGAAAAAAAGGATTTATTATGGATCTGGGACAGAGTTGGCGAAATGGACTGCCCTGAAATAAGGGGAGTGTTTTTGGACCTACACCAGTGGAGTCAAAACGATGCTTAAGTTATTTCCAGGCTCTACACCGGCAGACATCTTGGTTGAGGGTTCTTACAGGGTTTAGAGTTTTAAGACTTTGTATTTTAAAAAAAAGAAGACTTTTTTTTCGGTCCTGAATAGTCTTTTGAAATGATCGAAGGTTTGTAAAAATGTTGGCTTTTGTATGACTTTTTACAACAACAAAAATATTTTCTGTCGATGATAAGGAACAGCTGCGAACTTTTCCTCTTCTATTTAAATTTAAACTGCAATAATCATCATTTATTCAAATATATATATATATATATATATATATATATATATATATATATATATATATATATATATACACACACACACACACACACACACATATATATATATATATATATATATATATATATATATATATATATATATAAGATCTTGTAAGAATCTCTGTGAATTAAATGTCAGCACTCAAATGTTATTCGGGTTTCTTAACGATTTTAAGTTTTAGCATATGGTGCTTTCAATGTTTCTTCTTTTTTTTTTTTTACTTATTCATTTTCAGGACTGAAAACCTGTAAGAACCCCGATGTTGAAATTGAACTGTTCCAGAGCTCTTCAGAGCTGATGCTGATGAGAAGAAAAACAAACAAACGAAATAACAAAAAAGAAGACAGAAAAAAATCATAAGAAGAAGAAAGACGAAAAGAATAATAAAAGAAAAAGGCGATGAAGAGTTAGAAGTGAATAAAGAATATAAAAAGAAGAAGAAGAAAGATGAATATATACGAAAACGAGGCAAAACCATGATCAGTGAAAGAAAGAAAGAGAAAGACAGGGATGATGAAATAAAAAGAAGAAAATTATGACAAAGAAAACCCAAGCAAACAGAAGACAGAAAGAAACAGGAGATGAAGGAAGAAGAAACGGGGGGAAAAGAAAGAAAAAGAATAAAGAAGAGGAAGAAGACAAAGATAAGAAGAGGCGAAATGGGGATCAGTGAAAACACGCCGAGAATTATGCTTTCGTTCAGATGAGGGTTGGGTCTTTCTTCCTCGCCACTGCTTGTTGAGTGAGGCCTTCATTGATCTCTGTGAATCAGACCGAGATTGGGAGGGAGGAAAGACAAAGAGAGGAGGTAGAGAAAGAAATAGAGGAGGAAAGAAGAGAGTGAGGGAGAGGTGGAAGAAATGAGTGAAGGAAAAATGCAGAGGAAGATAGGGGGAGTGAGATAGGAAGAGACAGAAAGAGGAAAGAGGAAGGAGGGACGGGGATGAAGGGAGAAAGAGGGAAGGAGGGAGAGACAAGAGAAGGAAGAGAGACTGGGAAAAAGAAAGAGAGAGTGAGTGAGAGGAGAGATGGAAACAGAAGGAGAAAGGCAGGAAGACAAGACAAATTCTTTATCATGGTTCAGTTCAGATCAGGGTTCCCCTTCACTCCTTGTTTGAGACGTTTATTGATCTCTGTGAGGCAGGCATTGATTGATGAGGTTTGGAGGCGTGTAGGCGACTGGAATATGAGAAGGAGGGGGGAAGCAAGAGGGAGAGAGGGATGAGGAGAGTGAGAAAGAGAGTGAGGGAAGAAGGGAAAGATACATAGGGCTGGACGGAAGAGAGAGGGAGGCTAGAGAGAGGAGGGAGAGAGACAGAGACAGGGGGGGATGCGGTGTTGAGGCAACACAGAAAATGAATACCCAGCATGCACCAACCACTACACAAAATCATGAACGAATATGTTGATTGCCGTAATGGAAGAAGACACTGACACTGACACTGACGCATGGTGTATTGTGAAGGTCTCTGACCCGCACTGATACACGAACCCTAAGTCTTGAAGTGTGGAGTGGCAGTGGGAGGAGAGTGTGGGGGAAGAGGGGTTGTGATGGAGAGTGACAGGGGGGACATTGGAGAGAGAGAGAGAGAGAGAAATGGAAATAAACGGAGGGAGGGGGGTGGTCGTGGGAAACATGTATACGATAGTAACTACAACTAAACAACAATAATGATGAACTTTTGTTGTGATTTTGATTAGGTAGTGATAGAAAATCAAGGTGTTAAAATTCTTGCGGTTTGCAATATGGGTGTTATTTGTACCGAGTATCATGTATGATCAAATATCCAAAGCACAAATTAATGGAACATTATCATCCCACCCGACTATTATTGTCAAAAGAATAATGATAATAATAATGGATACTTATATAGCACACTATCCAGAAATCTGCTCTTGGTGCTTTACAAAAACGCCTTTGTTAACATAAAACATTACATCAATGTTACATACACACACAAAAATGTGACTGTACACACACACACACACACACACACACACACACACACACACAGTGTGCATACATATTTTAACATACATGTGTATCTAACAGCTACCCTAACACATACGCACACATAGGCAGGCACAAACTTACATAAACACACGCACATACAATGCACATTCATATACATGCATCTAGTTATGTATACATAAATATGTATACGCACATAGTCAAGCACAGCTAAGGCACAGGAAGTCGACCTGCCACAATTGAACTTACTGCTGAGGGAAAAGGTGAGTTTTGAGACGAGATTTAAAGGTGCCAGGGAATGAGAATGACGGAGGTTATCAGGGAGCTTGTTCCACGTCTTTGGCGGTTGAAAAGAAAACGATCTGTGTCCATAGGACTTACTTCTGACTTGAGGTATCCTGAGAAGTCGAGTATCAGAGGAAGAACGGAGCTGGCGAGACGGGGTATAGAAAGATACTTTGGGCCAGACCGTTGACTGCAGAAAAGGTCAGAGTGGATCAGAAACAGGCAACCAGTGGAGAGACTGAAGGAGAGGAGAAACATGGTCAAATTTAGAAGCTCTGCAAATGAGTCTGGCAGCGTTATTCTGAATTCGTTGGAGTCTGTCTAATAGACATTTGGGAAGGCCGGCCAAAAGAGAGTTGCAGTAATCCAATCTCGAGAGAACCAGAGAGCATACAAGTGTCTTGGTTGCATCGGTTGAGAGATAGTGGCGGATAGAGCTGATTCTACGCAGTTCCAAATAGGCAACTTTACAGATATTCGAAATGTGCTGTTGGAAGGAAAGAGACTGGTCTACGATTACATAAAAAAATAGATGAATGAATAAATTTCAATAAATGAATAATGATAGTGGTGAAATAAACAACAAATAGTTAAAAGAATAACATAATGATAAAATAGATAACGAGAAAAGAAATAGAAACTTAGAAAACCTGCTGATTTTTGTTTTGTAAAACGAAGCTTGAAGTGGCTAAAGCCAGTAAAGGTAAGAACAATCAGCTGAAGTTTGAAAAGCAAAGAAAGAACGGAGAAGTTGATTCAAACACTTTATCTCCTCTCTGTTTAATTTTTTAAGACACGCAAAAAGTAATTTTCTTTGTATTAGTGTTATTAGCACGCATGCATCTGTCTCAGGAAAGAAAAGCTCACATATTGAAATACAAGAACAAAAGATGAAACATGAAAAATTGCAGTACCAGTACAAGTTTGATACAAAACAATTAGTATCGACATATTGTTAGAAATATCTTCGATCAGTCTGTCTTAAGTTAAGGGAACTTAAACATTTTTTCATTGGAATGAAGTTCTGCGTATTCCATCTTTCTTCCATGTTTTTGTTGTTGGTTTTTTGTTATTTTTTTTGTTTGGTTTGTTTGTATGTTTTTGTTGTTTTTAATTTCCCCATGCATTAACCGCGTGAAAAAATGAATTAGTTTTGACAGTGCATTCTGTCTGTTACTGGATTGGTTGTTGGTAATGTCCTCCCCATATCCCCAAAGAGTACAGATGAAATTCGTAACAGAGAGAAAGAAGAGGAAGACAAGAGAAGGAGAGAGAGAGGTGAGAGTGGTGTGGAGCGGAGATCTGAACCACAGCGAGGGGGTAGGTGGGGGATGAGGGGAGGGGGGGGGGGGGGTCAAGAGAGAGGGAGGGAAGGAGAGGGGTGGTGTGGACTTAAGGGAGATCTTTAGCACAGCTGTACACGGAAAGTCGTTCTCTTTGGTTGAGAGAGAAAATGATAGTTAAAGAAGAAGAAAGAGCGAGCTAAAAGTATGAATGGCTTTGTTCTTGTCTGTGCCCATATTTCATCTGTCTCTAATTTCTTTCCGGATTTGCATAAGTGACAGAATTATGCCGTGCTGGATTTTTCTTCAGGCATTTTCTTCTTTGGTTTCTTCTCTCCTTTTTCTTTTTTTTTATATCGTTCTTTTTCTGATTAGCATCATGAGAGAGGTCGGTATTTTTCTTTTTTTCGTAGACTTTCGACTTTTTTGCTGTAATTTTTCTTGTTTTTATGGCGTTCGAATCAGGCTTTATGCGGATAATGAGATCAATTCAGATGCAGTCTTGGTGTTGCCACGTGCAGCATCGCATTGTGGCGCCGTGAACATTTTCCTTTTTTTGGGCTTGATTTCTCCCTCCTCTTCCCATCCTCCACCCCCCCCCCCCGCTGCTTCTTGCGCGCTCATGCGTTTGTGCATGGAAACAAAGTTGCTTGTTGATATACAATCTCCTCGGGATTTTCAGAGGCCTCGATATTCATGGACAGATTGTTGTCCTTCATGTGGCGATCCTTGATTCGTGATTTGGTTTTGGTTGGACGGTTCCTTTGTGATGATGCGTTGTATTTGCATATTCATTGGTCTGGGAGCTGGGAAGGGGAAGTTTGGGGGTAGTTGGTTTTTGATAGTCTGGGTTGTTTGCTTCTTCACTGGCTGTGTGTTGTGGTCCCTTCTTTCGGGTGTGTGCGTGTTGGTTTCGTTTCTCTCTGTGTGTGTCTCTCTGTGTCTCTGTCTCTCTGTCTGTCTGTCACTGCACGAGTTTACGTAATGTGCGCATGGAAATCTTACATCTTATTTTCCAGCCCACAATCAGTTTAAAGGCAGTGAATGTGCTTGGATGTTTTGTTTGCATATTAATTCCTTGATTTTCTCCTTTTTTCTCTCTCACTCTTTTCGCAGCATCAAAAGCAACGAAATTACAAAAACAACAATAATTGTTCTTTACTACCCAGCCCATCCCCCGCCCCCCTTGTGCACTGCGAAGCAATTGTAGTTTTAAAAAAAGAGATTTATTTATTTTTATTTATTTTTTTTTTTAACTATATCTCTCCTTTATGTTCTGTGTTTCTCTAACAACTACAGACACCTCCTCTTTCTTTTCCTCTGTGTGTGTGTGTGTGTGTGTGTGTGTGTGTGTGTGTGTGTGAGTGAGAGAGAGAGAGAGAGAGAGAGAGAGAGGATGGTTGTGGGAAGGGAAGGAAGCGCCAGAGAGGGAGAGGGAGATGAAGAGAACGTTTCGCGTTACCAGGTCCATAATTTATAGCAAGGGGGAGTTTCCCTGTGGTTTTCGTTTGGCTGATGATGTTCCACCCGTGAACAGAAACCCTGTTTGTTGGAACTCAAAGCAAGCGGGTGCATATATGCACAACACACACACACACACACACACACACACACACACACACACACACACACACACACACACACACACACATACGCACATGCACATGCACACACATTATTCACACAAACTCATGTAAGCACACACGTTCCACCCCCCCACCCGCCCCCACAACCCCCCCCCCTTTTTTTTTCCTCTCTCTCTCTCTCACTCTCTTTCTAAATCTTGCCATATTTTCAGTCTCAGCACTGAACCTTTGAAAACCATGGCGAGGAATTACTTTACTTTGGTTCACACTGTTATCTTTTGCTCAGGGCTAAAAAAGAAAGGCATGCTGATAACTCCATCAAATGTGCATAAATCTGCCAGGCGTATTTCTAGTCGCCCCGTTTCCAAGGCAAGGGGAATAAAAACTGGGAATAACGGGGACACACATGGAATGTGTCGGGACCAGTCGGAGATTTTGAGTTCAGGCATCGAACGTATGGACATGATTCTCACCAACTGTTTGGCAAGGGTTTTTTTTCCCCATCTTTTTTGTGCAACGGAAATGCGTTCACACAGACACACACACACAGAGACACACATACACCCCCCCCCCCCACACACACACACAAACACACACTCACAAACACACACACACACACACACACACACACACACACACACACACACACACACACACACAAGCATGCACGCACGCAGGCGCTTGAGCACATGCACAACAAAAACAACCACAACAACAATAACACCATAAAAAAAACAAAAACACAGACACACATACACGCGCACGCCTCGCCCCGCCCCGTCCCGCCCCGCCGCACCGCATCCCCCCCCCCCCCACACCCCCTACAGAATCGAAAATCAAAAAAGCACATACACACTCATTTAAACCTTTAAGTATTCACACATACACAGTCTAATAGACTAATATACATGAAAATATGACAGTAAAGAAGAGAATATCTTATTAACTGTTTTTCAGTGATCTGGACAGGACACGAGGGCAACAAGGTCACCATTTATAATCATTATTTTGTTGTCGTTATTGTGGTTATTATTGTTATTATTGTTCCTGTTGCTGTTATATTGATTGTTATTGTTGTCATGATTTTCAGTGATCTGTAAAGGGCTGAAGGGCAACAACAAGATCACCAGCATCAACCTGACGGGATGCAGTCTGTCGGCAAGGGGAGCCGAGCTCATCGCCAAGCTCATCAAGGTAGGCTGTGTGCTGCTTGTCCTTCGTGGCCTTCTCACTCGACGAGAGTCTGGTTTTTCTCTTGTGTCTGGTTTGCAGCTTCGTGTGTGTGTGTGAGTGTGTGTGTGTGTGTGTGTGTGTGTGTGTGTGTCCGTCTGTCAGTCTCTGTGCGTTCGTAAGTGCATGCGTGCGTATGTGTAAGTGCGTGCGTGCACGGGTATGTGGGTGTCTCACGTACGAGTATGTCTGTGACTGTCTTGCTGTCTGCATGTCTGTCAGTGTCTCTTCGGTCTCTGTGGCTGGTAGTTCTGGTCTCTGTCTTGCTGTCTGCATGTCTGTCAGTCTCTCTTCGGTCTCTGTGGCTGGTAGTTCTGGTCTCTGTCTTGCTGTCTGCATGTCTGTCAGTGTCTCTTCGGTCTCTGTGGCTGGTAGTTCTGGTCTCTGTCTTGCTGTCTGCATGTCTGTCAGTCTCTCTTCGGTCTCTGTGGCTGGTAGTTCTGGTCTCTGTCTTGCTGTCTGCATGTCTATTAGTCTCTCTTCGGTCTCTGTGGCTGGTAGTTCTGGTCTCTGTCTTGCTGTCTGCATGTCTGTCAGTCTCTCTTCGGTCTCTGTGGCTGGTAGTTCTGGTCTCTGTCTTGCTGTCTGCATGTCTATTAGTCTCTCTTCGGTCTCTGTGGCTGGTAGTTCTGGTCTCTGTCTTGCTGTCTGCATGTCTATCAGTCTCTCTTCGGTCTCTGTAGCTGGTAGTTCTGGTCTCTGAATGTGGTCTGTTTTTCAGTCAGTGTGCCTGTCCATTTGTTTGTTAGTAATCTGCACGTCAGTTAAAAAGAAAAGAAAAAAGCGTCTACTCATTGATATGACTGCTGCGTTGTGATCTACATAGTTATTTCAACGTAGGACGTTTGGTGTAATGATGTCACCGTGTGACCTTTGGTGTCATGACGTCACATTGGAAACTTTGGTGTAATGATGTGACCTGTGGTGTAATGACGTCACAATGGGACCATTTCAGCGTGTAACCGGTGGTACAGAATTTGATATAGTGATGCCACCACGTCACCGACGATGTAATGAATATATATAGCTGTATGACCTTATTGGTGGGACAGTGTTGCCCTGTGACCTTTGATGTAATGATGTCACCCTGTGACCGCTGACGTAGTAATGTCGCCGTGCGACCTTTTGGTATCTGTCGGTTTGCTTTTGGACATTGAATCATACACCCCACCAGTACCAACCAAAGGCGGTGATGTGTACAGTACAAAGTACGTCACTGCACAGAGGGTCGGATGTAAAAAAAAAAAGCATATTCTTATATCTTTACCATATTGAAATGAAGATTTCGCTTATTTCACTTTCGTTTCTCCTTTCTCTCTCTCTCTGTATCTTTTTCATCTCTGTCTCTGTCTGCCTCTCCCTGTCTCTGTCTCTCTTTCCTCTCTCCACTCTCTTTGTCTGTCCCTCTCCCACTTTTTCCCCATCCGTCTACAGTCCATCTCCCTATTCCCTCATGCCTGTCTCCTTCCTTCCCTACCATCTCTTTTCACACACCCCCACACGACGAACCCCTCTTCTTCCCTCCCTCCATTTCTCTCCCCCCCCCTCCCCCCGACCCTCCGAACCAGAAGTGAAGTTCAGAGGGGTGGAATTAGTTATGCTTGAGAGTGCAGATCATTGATCCTCCTGTTAGTGCAATGCGGACATGCATGCTTCATTGCCTTTA